>NC_058415.1:65348279-65572496 GCF_002201575.2 Neomonachus schauinslandi
AGAAAGAAAGAAAGAAAGAAAGAAAGAAAGAAAGAAAGAAAGAAAGAGAAAGAAAGAAAAAGAAAAAGAAAGAAAAAGAAAGAAAGAAACTTACCAATGAATAGTTATTATATTAGACATTATTTGTTGCCTACTTCCTTATTTTTACTTCCTAAATCCCATAAATTACATACCTTTATCCCTCTCTTTAGTCGAAGATACCATTTAGATTCACTCATCATGTTCATCTTATTTCTTTCACCAACACCTCATTAAAATAAGCTGATCTAAGTCTGGCAAATGACACAGAGGAAGTCTGTCAGTGATTTTCTGACAAATATTTATTCTCTCCTGAGAAATACATACTGAATGAATTGGTCCCTTTTCTTCTGGAAGTTACTGCCTTTGGATGTGACACCTTCAACTAACATGCTAGAGAGAGAAGTGTCAGGATTATCACCATAAGCCAAAGCAGAGACCTGACCTCTCACATCAAGTGCATGCTTTACTTCCAGAGCTTTGGACCTTCTGGACTCTCAAGGGAGATGCATGATTTATTATTTAAGGCAGTTTCATTTGTGAATATCTATCATCTGATACTGAAAGCAACCTACCTGTTTCAGTTGTTTTATACATTTTTTTTAATTATATGAAAACTAAAGTGTACCAATGAGGTATATAACATGAATACCACAAAATAAAAATAAAAATAATAAAATTTCAAAGAGGACACATAGGAAAGATGCATATGGATACTTTTCCAATTACTGCAAGTAATCAAAGAAACGGAGTTGTAGAGGCATAATTTAACTTTGATAAATTTTTCAAAACATGATATTCCATATTGGTATAAGGCTTCAGGGAAACTGAATAATTGATTATAATTTTAGAGCAATTTAAACTAGGAGTTTATGGAAAATAAATTTGCAGTGGATATCAAGAATCTTAAAATGATCACAAACCTTTAATCATTTAAACTTAGATATTTTTCTTAAGGAAATAATTACAAAATAATATAATCTCCTATAATGATCATTGTGACTTTTTTTTAATAGTGGGAAAATATTTAGATACAGCATGATTAGCCAACAATGATGAACAATTAATTAAAGGATGTTATTCAGTTAGACTAATTATTTCCCATATAAAGACAACACTTGTTAAAAATACAGATTCCTGGTCTGATTTGAGATTTACTGAATCAGAATCTCTTGCAGAGTTACCAAGAATCTATATGTTTAACAGTCATCTCAGGTGATACTAATAATCAAGCACTAGGTAGGATATGATGGTCACTTTTAAAATTATAACTATGAAGACCATGCACAAGTATTAAGAAATGCATGACATTATATTGAAAGAAAAATATAGAAATATAGAAAATATATTGCAGATATTGTGATTACATATATTTACAACTTTGTAAATATATGGATAAATTCAGGTGGAAAAGAATTTTTTGGGAGGAGGGTAGGGAGGGAGAGAGAGAATCTTAAATAGGCTCCATGCCCAGGGCAGAGCTCCATGCAGGGCTCAGTCTTAAAACCTTGAGATCATGACCTGAGCCAAAATCAGGAGTCAGACGCCTAACAGACTGAGCCACCCAGTCACCACCAGGTTGAAAAGAATCTTTAAATATGTACACATTTCTTTAAAATTTTTTTCTCCTGTTTTATGTTAACACTTTCTTTAAAGATAAAAATGACTGAATTATATTACAAAACTATAAATATATACAAAACTATAAATATATTACAAGAGTAAACATATATATAAATATACACAAACACACACACTCAAAATTAAATTTGGCTATAGAGATCTTTTAACATATTACACCAAGTTTTACTCAATATTACATGCATAGTTCTGATTCTTAGATCTCAAAAATGAGCATAAATAACTTTCAAAAATGGAAAAAGCATTTGAAAGGACATATCAAAGTCTGCTAGAAAAAGCAACTAATAAAATGTTTATCTATTATGGGAGAGTATAATACAAATCATGAAGTTGAAACTTTTATTTACTCACAAGCCATAAAAATGTTTCAGTTTTGATAAACTAGAAAATAAACTATTTGCTACCTTTTGGATTATTTTAAATCATGATAAGACATTGCAGAAAGAACCAACAATACTTGCACTTCTAGCTAAAAAAAAAATCTTTAAATGGATTTTGTTGATTTTTTTTCTGTGAAGCTGGATTTTATAAAGAATCAATCAATCAAGAAATCATTCTTCCAATCATTTCATAGTAATTGAGTTATAATCTCTTGCTGGATCTGTCAGCATTACTGATGGATGGGTTTGTCTGGCAGCCATTTCTTATTAATATCTATGGTCAAGTTCTCATCACTCCTTTAAGATGGTGATACTTCAAGAAAACTAGCACAAATGGATAACAGTCGTATCCTCACTTTAAATTTTCACTGACACCAGAAATAACTTCAGAAAGAAAAAATGGTAAAATAAGTTATTGTTATTACAAGTGGAACATTCCTGGTATATTTTAATTTCTAAAATCCAGCCAGTATTACTTTAAAAGTCATTTGCACCATTTTTAAAAATGTGGTAAAATGTATTACACATCTGAATTTCTACCACTTAAAAATACCGTATCCCAAAATCACAAAATGATAAAAGGAAGATGCGGGATGCTAAAAAAAGAAAAAAAGAAAAAAAAGAAGAAGGAAAATGAGAAAAGGAAGCTGCCACCAGTAATATTTATGGTTTTTTTACTATGTACTAGGCTCCGTTTTAAACACTCTGTACTTAATTCTTATTACCACCTTATGCAGTGGTACTAATACTTCCTTTTTATAGATGAACAAGTTGAGATGATAGTGGCTTAAGTGATTTGTCCATGGTTCTATAATGACTAAATGGTGGAGGCAAGATTCAAAGTCACACATCCTTGGGCTCCAGAGCTCACACTTTTATCCACTGTATTGTAGTTATAGAATGATAGAGCTGGACAGACTTGGCTTTAAGTAAAAAATCTATAAACTCCTATTCAAATGTGAAGAATCACTTAATTTCTATTATTTTATTTTCCAATAGGTCAAATTCAAATAATAACAACATTGGTGAAAATATTATATGGTTATCTCTTCCCTGCCTTTATTTCTTTCACCCAAATTTAAATGAGGTCTATAGTAATTTCAAAGACCAGTACAGTGACAACTTCTTCCCCAAACTTCCCCAAACCAAGGAAAAGCATTGTATCAGCACAATAATTATACCTGCTCATTACTTTAAAGTTTCAGTATTTTCACAGAGATTGAGAACAGATAATATTATCTACATCTGCCAATGGGAAAAAAAAATAGGCTCAGTAAATTAAATGACTTGCATACATTGGTTACAAAGCTAGATTCTAATCCTTGCTCTGCCTTGTATGAGCTGTATAACTATGGACCGGTCCATTTCTTCCTCTTTGAAATGATTAATTGGTATTATATACTGCACAGGTTTTCTGTGAGGAGAAAATGAAGTGGTACATTTGAAAATATTTTAAAGATAAAAATATAATATATCCTAATCAAACTAAATTCATTTAAATAATAGTAAGTAGATTTTATTCTTACATGTGTGTTTCAAAATACAACATTAACAAACATTACAAGAAAACATCATACAACTTCATATGGATAGTTAAAGAAATATACAGAATATACAGATAAAGAAATCATTAGTACCACCAAACCCACTAGAACTACCAGTCAGGTATCACCCATTGGTTAACTTTTTGCTATAGGTAAAGAAGATTATGTATTTCATGAGCAGTTATATTTCAGTATTGATGTTGACCAATTTTACTTGAGATATATTTGCCCCTTGTAGGTTTTCATATTTGAATACTTGAGGAAATAGGTTTTGCTTAAATATTTCTTATCTATAACAATATCCTTGGTTGAAATTAATGTGACTTCTGTGTATTTATCATTTTATCAAACCCTTCAATTATGGTTTGGAAATTTCCCAAAGATTTTTAGGAAACAACTTGAATGTGTTTACATGAGAAAGTCTCTTTTAGTATTTTGGTGAAGTTAAAACATAAAATTCTTTGTGTTGACAACTAGTGAAGAATGATTTGCTTGTCATTTGAAATGGTTGAGCTATAAAGTACTGACATGTGAAACTTACAACAGAAATTCAGAAAGACCTGACCCTCAAATGATAAAAATGGAAACTTTGTAGTAAATTTCTCCAAAATAATACCTTAACAATGTACTTTAGTGTTTCAGCTCTATAGATTTTTTGGTAATACACTGGATTAAATCAAGTTAACTATCAGAAACTCTTGAAATGGTTCAGTATCACCTTCTCCCAGCTAGAGGAAGGTTAAACGGAGCTGGCTGGATACCCCATACCAGATGAAGCTGAGAAAAATTACATTCCCCTGCTTTTCTCATCTTTGAACCTAATCTTCTTCTACCTCATTTCTATTCCTGTTTCTTCTTTCACAATCTCTGGACAGCCTTATTCTTATTCCCTTCACTTCTGCAATGCTTAGTAGGTCTGATCTTCATTAATAAATGCATGACTATTACAACAACTACTAAGTGATTTATGTTCTGTCTCATATTTTCTAATATATTAGATAATATAGTATTAGTTTACTTTTTCTAAGGCACAGTCCTTTTCCCCAAAATACCTTCCATGCTCAAAATTATTCAATGCTTCTGTAAATAAAATATCCTTTAATATATTTATTCAATAAATACTAAGCACCTCTATGTACTAAAAAATGGGCTAGGCAATGAAGGGTGAGAAAAGTAAACATAATCCCTATCCTCATGGATTATATTCTGAGAGATGTACAAGAGACAGTAAGGGAGGGAAATGAAGTAAACAAAAACAGAGTAATTCAAAATTATATCTAATTTTATAAAGGAAAACAGTGTTAAGATGCAGAATAATAGGTGTTCTACTTTACACAGGATAGTCAAGGAAGAACTCTTTGAGAAGACCTCTAAACTGAGACCTGAATGATGTAAGTGAGCTATGAATCTACCAAATGAAAAGTGGCTGGAAAACAGTATTTGCAAAGACCTTTGCAAGAAAAAGACTTTTTTAAGAGTCTGTCATGTTTAGGACACTGAAAGAAAACTGTTGCTAGAGCATGGAAAGCAAAGGAAGAATGAAATGAAATGCGGTCCTACATACAGGAAGGGGCAGAAAATGCAAGCCGTTGTAGAATAATGAAGTTTTAGATTCTATTCTAACCATAATTTAAGTGACATCTCTTTAATGTAGCATTCAGAGCCCTTAAAATACGTCCACGACTACATTTTATATGCCTTTTTACTCCCCTGCTTTCTAGGTAATCTGGTCTGCTTTCTATTCCTCAATATGATTTAGGCTTTTTCTTCTCTAAAATGTTGTGGAAATGGTTTCCTCGGCTTGTTATAACTTTGTGACCTTATTTCTGCCTACCCATAGCTACATTCTTCAAAGCTAGGGGCAAATTTCACCCCCACTATAAAGCATATCTAAACATTCTAACCAGAGTGACTGTGCTACTGTGTGTGTCTGTCTGTCTGTCCGTCTGTCTCAGTCTTTCTTTCTCTATCTTCTTTCTCTCTTTCTGCTCTCCCTTTCTGTCTCTCCCTCTTATTTTTATTTTTAAAAGCTTTTACAACTTTAAAAGTCACATAAGACTACATTTTCATAAAGGTTTACAATTTGTAAAGTGATTCACATATATGCTTCAGCTATGTGGTCTATTAGCTAGATTTTAGAGATGAAGAAAGTGAAGGGCAAGTGAATTAAGGGGACTGTTTATGTTCAGCTGTTATTCAATTCCAGATACTCCCATAGTTAAGCCCATGCTCTTAGTAGTTGCCATGTGTACATAACACTTCTGCTTTGCGTTACAATTATCTATATACTTTGTTTAGGCAGATCTTTGAAATGTAAGATTAAATTTTATTATCCTTTTTTTCTTCACAGCATTTAGCAGAATATCCATCACATACTGGGCACTCAAACCTTAACTTAATAAAATGAAGTAATTCGTTGTCTTTCATGAACGCAACAGGTGCCAACATACATCAGAGAGAAACCATAGCTTGATTTCTTTCAAACATTAATGAAGTATGCAGAAGCACTTATCTTCTCCCTAACCAGCTCCATTACTTATTCATTTTCTTCCTATAAGAATGTCATCAGCATCTTCAAGCTTTCAATCTACTTAGTTTTCTTTTTACTTAAATGGCCTCCTCCTTCACAGGAAAAATTAAGGCGATTAATTATGCACTCAGTCAGCTGCCACACCACAGTTAGAAATGGTCCTGTACCTTGGGGCATCTGGGTGGCTCCGTCAGTTAAGCATCTGACTTCAGCTCTGGTCATGATCTCAGGGTCCTGGGATGGGCCCCGCATGGGGCCCCATATCTGGGCTCCACACTCAGCTGGGAGTCTGCTTTTCCCTCTCCCGCTGCCCCTCCCTGCGCTCATGCTCTCTCTCTCTCTCAAATAAATAAATAAAATCTTAAAAAAAAAAAGAAATATGTCTGCCCCTAAATATATTGTTAATTTCTTCTCTTCTGTTTCAGTTCTTTCTCTTCTCTAGTTCAAGAACAGTCTCTCCACATATGTACTGATTCCTATATCCGCTCATCCCTCCATGACCAGTTCCATCAGTTTTACCAACTCTTATAAATATATTCAGTTTTCCCTACTTCTTCCCTTCTGTTTACCTTTATGCCCAATACAATTACATACTAAAACAACTCCCCCTAAATCTGACCTTATATTGAACTAAATATTCAGTTATTTAAAGCATTACTCTTATTTCCTTATTTTTCTTCTTGTGGTAGATTCATTTAACTTATCCCTGCGATGCCTTATTTCTCTTCTCAACACATAGGATATTGTCTAGAAATATAGTAAGTCAAGATATCACCTGGCTGCTATCTATCCCAGGTCAGTAAAGCCAAGGTTAAAGGAGCCAAAGGAATCTTAGAAAAGTCAGGCATGATCAACACTAATAAAGTTAACTGAGGAAAAAAATGACAGAATGAACATGCAGTCAGCCTAGACTACTGGAGGTCCTAGATCTATGAAAGTGATGGATGGCATTGCAGATTGGAAAAAGCATATGAAGTCTTTCATGTGCATTACTAGTGAGCCATGAACCTGAAATGCTCCATGTGTGTAAACCAATTCAGTGTTTAAAAGATTTTATTGTTTTAGAAATTTATCATATATTACTTAAATTAGGAAACTGATTTGATAAAATGTTCCTTTGTGATATGCCCATTTAAGAAAAAGAGATGTTTTTTTGAGACATAAGTATATGGAGAGGCAAATTTAATCATCTCTATACTATTTTTTACTTTGTTGGCATAATTTCAAGGTCAGTTTAGTCTGTAGCTCTTAACAAATGCAAGATAATGTAATTTTCCTCCCATGGTGTTCTGGAGAACAATTTTTCTATATTTTAAATCATTTCACTTAGATATAAAAATAATGTCCATATACAACATTGGAAAGTACAGTAGATATTAAAAAGAAGTAAATCAGGGCGCCTGGGTGGCTCAGTTGGTTAAGCGACTGCCTTCAGCTCAGGTCATGATCTCAGGGTCCTGGGATCGAGTCCCACATCGGGCTCCCTGCTCTGCAGGGAGCCTGCTTCTCCCTCTCCCACTCCCCCTGCTTGTGTTCCCTCTCTCGCTGTGTCTCTCTCTCTGTCAAATAAATAAATAAAATCTTTAAAAAAAAAGAAAAAAAAAGAAGTAAATCATGCATAACTTTTTATCCAGAACTAATTATTATTAACAAAGGGTTCTGCATCCTTTTTTCTTGTTCTAAGCATTTTTAAATATTTAAAGCTCATTTTTGGAACAAATTTTTCATTTGGATTTTATTTTTTCCACTTAAACTAAATATGTGATTTCAACATTTTTCACTTAATGTAAGCATCACAAATTCTCCATTAGCAACAATTTCAATGACAAGAAGAATTTCACATTTGCCAATCTTCCATAACAATTATTGCATTAATACTCATTTAGAATGTTTCCAATCTGTCTTTCAAAATAATAAACATTTGCACTGTAGAACATGAAGTTTTATTCTTTATATATCATTTTCTTAATATTTATTCCCAGATGTGAGACCATGAAGTCCAAGTGATATTTAAGTTTTGACCATTTTAACTTTTGATGATTGCTTTCTATTTATCTCAAGAAGAAGCCCACTGTCAATGTATCCAAGAGCGTGTACCTTTGTCATAACTGAATATTACCATAAAAGAACTCTTTACTAAATAATTATAATGAAAGTAGTATTTAATCATTTATTGATTCTGTATTTTGCAGATTGCAAAAATGGTAGGAAATTTGATAATTTCATTCATCATTGTCATTTCAGGTTTTGTTAATTTTTGTTACTATTTTAGGACTCCTCTTCAAGAGTCTTGATTTCTAGAATGACTGGAATAGTTTTGTTCTCCACCCCATCACAGTGCCTTCTTCAATATATACTAATCAATAAATGTTTTTGAATGATTTAGGAGTAAAACGATAAATAAATGGATGAATAAATAAATGCAGCTATCAGTCTGGTTGGCAAAAACATGAGCATTTTTAAATCCTTGTGGAAACACAGTTCCACAACTGGCTGGTGGTAGAACATTTCAAGACAATATCAAGGGTATTTTTTTTCTCAGGAAGATATTTTCATGCCTACCTTATCTTATGATATTTTTTATCACTTGGCAGGAAATGGCAAGAACACTAAAGACGTCAGTAACTTCCCCCTAATTCATAATACCCTCTGTTGTCTTTGTTTGAGATATTGACAACTTAAGAATCTTTTAGATTCTGATGGTAAGCACTTAGGGATCCTGACATTACTAAACATCTCAAGAGCATGGTCCAGACCTCCTATCTAACTTCAGTGTATGTATTGCATACCAATAAGTATGTGTATCACCCATATCAATAAGGGAAAAGGTAAAAAGTCATAAGATGATAACAGAGACAGGTTATTACTTGATGGCCCAGTTAATAAATTATTTGGAATGAAGTTGCTATACAGTTCTTCCTGCATAAGGTCTTGAGACCTGTTATAATGAAACCTCTTTCAGCTTCCCCCATTTTTGCAATAAGCAATATCACTGCCTTCTGACTTTCCTTAGTGTCACTTGGTTCAAAAAATCAGAAGTGAAGTACTCTTGATCATTCCAGGCTGCAATTGAATCAGTTAAATCATACTCATGGCTGCCTTGGGGAAGTACATAAGAAAAGGACATCTGTTTTTGAGTAAATATTGCCCCTTAACCTTTCCTTGACAAAGGCAGAAGGAATTAGGAAAGAGCAGGCAGATAGAATAATTCTGAGAGTGATGGCTTTGCTTGTTTCTGTTAACTATAGTGGCACCAAGTTGATGTGGCCTACGGAAGCCTCTATTCTACAAGGATAAAGTGAGACATGTGAAGTATTATATTTGCCCTGAGTTAGGTTGTCTAAGAATCAGAAACTAAGACAAGATTAAACATGATAAACATTTATAAGAGAAAATACCTAGGAGAGAAGAATGGAGGGGCCCTGAGAGGCTGAGAGAGCCATCAGAATGCAATTCACTGCAGTGAAGGAGAAAAGGAAAAAAAGGAAAGTGGGGTGGAAGCATCTGAGACTTCAGTGCAGTTGTAAAGAAAGTTTAACAAGATTTTTGGGGAGTTCTAGAGTCAAAGTTGCCCATCACAGCAGTCCTGTGTCTCCCAGAAATAGACTTGCATGTGGTATCACTGCTAGTCTCAACCACTGGCTGAGAGAGGCAAATAGAAAGCATGGCCTTGATAGGAATATGGAGATAAATTTCAAAGCTCAGCACCTGGGGCCATGGGTCAATTATGCTTTCTGCAATGAGAGATCTAAGAGGTACATTCTCATGGCTGCCACATACTGTAAGGTATAGTCTTTGCTAGATGACTAATTGTCTTCTATGGAACAGGAATGAGCAATGACAAAGCATAAACTGTTCTCTTAAACCAAAATGCAAAAATGCTGTAACCATCAATCAATTTCTAATTGTGCATTAGTAAGCATACTGCAACAATATCTTTCAGTTCTGGCCAGTGTTGTCAATGTTCTTGATTTAAATTTCTTCAAAGTTAAAAAAAAAATCTCACATGAATTGCTTTATGGACTTTCACTAGAGAAAACACTTGTTTGTACCAATAAATCATGCTACTCCTGTTAATAGGAGTTTTCCCAAATATTCTTGAACAAACATAAATAATATGCCAAAACAATTTATCTTATCACTTTCCACAACAGAAAGTTTCTGCTTCTTTCTTACCTCTACACAGTTTAAATAGATTCACTGTAAAGACTGACGTCCTGAAGCCATTTCACAGCCATGCAATTGGTTATTCATACATCCATTTGTTAAAGTAAGTTTTTTTTTTTTCAATTCACCTGAAAGATCAAATCTGAGTAGCAGATACAGATGTACTATACACAGGTAAAACAATTTTACACCTATAATGAGCACATTTTACAAGAAAAATACCTTACATTTTAGTGTCTCTGTAGCATACTTAAGAACCAGTCATTGGTTACCTCAGCAAAGGTCAGTACTATATTTTCAGCCAATTTTTAGTTTGCTTATTGTGAGCCTGGGGTACTTGTTACAGGCTGACACAAAACAGAGTCAAGAAAAACTTATTTATATGTTTATTATAAATGAGTGCATCATATAAAAGAAGCATATATTCTGTGTTATCTGCTCTCAATAAATTCAGTGACCAAATAACATAATACTCTAGAGGTTTTGTTGTTTCCTGCTAAAAATAATTGGCTTTCAGTTGTGATGGTACACAAAGGACATAGTTACAGAGTGTAATGGAATTTAATAAAACCTCATTATGTCTCTGCTTTGTTCTGAGAAAATCAAAATAATAAATTTTATTCATATTGTGTAAAATATAGAGCACATCCAGCAAAAGCTAACAGCTAGAATTTTTTATTTAGTCTTAGTTAAAAATAAAATTACCATAAGCATAAATGGTATTATATATGAAAGGTTTACTATGAACCAAGTAGTAGGGTTTTCTTTCTTCCTTTCTTCCTTTTCTTTTTTTCCTTCTTTCTTCCCTCCTGTCTTTCTAATTATTTCGTCAACCAGTTATTTTAGTTATTAATGTTGAACAACAAATCTATTTTTGTGACTTCAAATCCTGGGTTATTTTTAAATATCTCAATCAGTCCAAAGGATAAGTTTGGACACCATATATAGTTTTGTGATCATAGGAATCTAATGGACGAAATGACCTCAGAGGCTATCCAGTTAGAGTAACACACTTTTGAAATTTTAAAGTTACATGTGCCATTTGTATTTGTCATAATTCTTTTCTTTCTGTTTACAATCAGTGTGATAGTCAATTGCTCTACAATGCTTTATTTAATCTCCCAGGAATGGAACCATCAATTCTGAAGTTTATGATAACCACAAAAAATGTATAAAATACTTGTTTTTGCAAGTGTATTTGTTCAGTTAAACCACCATAAAATGTATCTCTACTGGGTAATGAAATTGCTCCCTTAAGCTGTAAGTGAACTCACCAGCTTTGTGTTGATTAATGCATTCTCTGCAGAGAAACTCATCAATTTTGTGCTAACTCTAGTCTGGTAATCTGACTTAAATCTGCAGTCTATTTGAAATAAAGATTGCTTCTAGCAATTTAGATTATTTGTCTAATTATAACAAATATAATTAGAAGCTAAGAGGAAACGGAAGAGAAAAAGTCCTTGATTAAATCTAATCAAGTGGTCAAGGAAGAATAACTGATGTGTAAATACATTTACATCTGCAGTGAAAATGATTGGTACTAGTCCTTCAAAATCAATGCTAGTCCAGGTAGCCCCTATACCTGGAATAGTTTTCTTCTCTAATCATTATGTATGCAAATCCTGCCCATCTCGCTCAGTTTTCACAAACTTTCTGCTGAATCCCACAGCTAGAAATAACCACTCCTTTATGTAATCAAGTATTTCATAGTTATCTCTTACACCCTTAAAAAATCTATTGGGATCCTTGAAGTGCTGTAATAGTCTAAAAGATCATTTTCTAAAGAGCATTTCTTAAGAAGTTTTAATGTCTTACTTTTTCTCAAAGAATATGAAAGGATGTAAATACATATTTCACAACAACCAGTATATATATTTCCTTTCATCTAGTTACATATTCTCTTAGATTGCTACATTGCATCTCTTTCTAAGCACTGAAATATGTTGTTTCCTTCCTTTCTCTGTCATCCTTTACCATATGTTTCTCTTTTTCTCCCTTCTCTATCTTTTCTCTTTTATTTACACGGATGATTTAGTCTTTCCTTCCTCTCCAAATTGGAATTTTCTTTCCCTTCCAAATTTGGAGTTTTGGTAGACAAGAACAACATTCTCCATGGCAGGAAGGGAAGGGGGGAACTCAATAAATACACTGTACTAGTATCTTGTCTTTTTATCTATGAAGTCAGTATAAATGCTTATTGAGAACCTACTATGTGTTAGGCCCTGTACCAAGTGGATACTGGAGATATAACAGTCAACAAGAGAGACTCATGCTCTGCTTCCTATAGCCGATAATGTTGTGGGGGAATTTAGACAAATAAATAGGCAGTTTCAAAACATTATGATAACTATTTTTATTGGATATTTCTGACAGAGGTACAAGCTGCAGCAGAAGGAATATTGAAGAGTTTTCCAGGATGAGGTCCTAATGAGCCTAGAATGTTTAGGGAACTATAACATGGAACATAACATTTGCTAAGTGAGATTTCAGAGTGGAGAAGTATTCAGGAACATATCACAAACTGTCTCAGGAGACATCACAGAATCCCTCCATTAAATTTTATTTTCTTTTAGTATATGTTCTTCCCTATTATTAACACTTAGCAAGCAGAGACTGTTTTACTCACTTATATATTGCAAAGTGCCACAGTACCTGACACAGGGTAGGGGCCTATTAAATTTTTCTATGGTTTTTATTATATGAATTACTTCTCCCATTAATGATAATAATTTATACCGTGCCTACTAACTTAGAGCTATCTTTTGTGACTCAGTTGTTTTAGTGTTTTCGATCTGTTGAAACATCCCATCAACACACAAATAATAATACTGGAGTTTATACTTGAGTACAATTTATCTTACCATTGTTTTTCCAAAACCCTAAGGATTCCTGATGGTAGCAGTTTTATAGGTAGTACTTACTAGCAGAACTGTTTAATAGTAGATGCTGTAATGATCAGTTATATGCTAAGTCTGAAATTTAAACTGGGAGTATTATTTCCAGTTGTGTATCTGAGTTTCAGATTCTAGCCATGGAGAAGAACTATGTTCTAGGCCAAGGACAAACTCTACTCTCTTTCTGTGGGCAAAATCATACCTGAATATATTTCACATTTGCTTGATAATAAGTTAAAAAATAAAAATAAAAGAAATCTTGAGGAAAAAGCAAAGGTAAGATCATCCTGAAAACAGAGTATTATTTGAGGCAGAGTATTTGTCTGTTAATTGTATAATTAACGCAGTTGTCAATTCTGTTAATTGTCTCCAGTATCCATTTTCACTGGTCTCTTTCCCTGCCAAGATTTTTTTAAAGTTTTTATTTAAATTCCAATTAATTACATACAGTGTAATATTAGTTTCAGGTGTACAATATAGTGATTCAGCACTTCCATACATCACCTGGTGCTCATCACAAGGGCGCTCCTTAATCTCCATCACCTATTTAATCATTTCCCACACCCACCTCCCTTCTGGTAACCATCAGCTTGTTCTCTGTAGTTAAGATCTCTTTCTTGGTTTGCCTCTCTCTCTCTTTTTTCCCTTTGCTCATTTGTTTTGTTTCTGAAATTTGACATATGAGTGAAATCATACGGTATTTGTCTTTCTCTGAGTTATTTTGCTTAGCATAAGATTCTCTAGCTTCATCCATATCATTGCAAATGGCAAGATTTCATTCTTTTTATGGATGAGTAATATTCCATTAAATATATATATGTAATGGAATATACATATATCCAGAACATACATATATCCAGAAGTGATATACATGTATCACTTCTTTGTCTATCTATCAATCGATGGATACTTGGGCTGTTTTCCTTATTTGTCTATTGTAGATAATGCTGCTATAAACATTGGAGTGCACGTATCCCTTTGAATTAGTATTTTTGTATTCTTTGGATAAATACCTAGTAGTGCATTTGCTGGATCAAAGAGTACTTCTATTTTTAACTTTTTGAGGAACCTCCATACTGTTTCCAGAGTGGCTGTACCAGTTTGCATTCCCACCAACTGTGTAAGAGGGTTCCCCCTTCTCCACATCCTTGTGAAAGCCTGTTGTTTTGTTGTGTTATTGATTTTAGCCATTCTAACAGGTATGTGGTGATATCTCATTGTGGTTTTGATTTGCATTTTCCTGATGATCAGTGATGTTGAGCATCTTTTCATGTGTCTGTTGGCCATCTGGATGTCTTCTTTGGAAAAATGTCTATTCATGTCCTCTGCCCATTTTTTAATTGGATTATTCATTTTGGGGGTGTTGAGTTTTATAAGTCCTTTATATATTTTGAATATTAGCCCTTTATCAGATATGTCATTTGCAAATATCTTCTCCTATTCCATAGGTTGCCTTTTAGTTTTGTTGTTTCCTTTACCATGCAGAAGCTTTTTATTTTGATGAAATCCCAATAGTTTATTTTTGCTTTTGTTTCTCTTGTCTTAGGAGGCATATCTAGAAAGAAGTTGCTATGACAATAAATAAAAACTAGGATTGGGGAGCCTGGGTGCCTTACTTGGTTAAGCATCTGACTCTTGATTTCAGCTGTCATGATCTCAGGGTCATGAGATTGAGCCCTGCATCGGGCACTGCACTGAGCATGGAGCCTGCTTAAGATTCTCTCTCTTTCTCTCCCACTGCCCCTCCCCACCTCTCTCTCCCTCCTAAAAATAAAAATAAAAATTACGATTAAAATCTCATTTTTAAATAAAATCTTAAAGAGTATCACCCACGCTTAGCAAATGTGAGAATTATTATACAATATAATAGAGATAGAACAAGGTTGACTGAAAGACTGACCAGTTTATAATCAATGGAAAAATGAAGAAAAGTGGGTCTGCATTATGAGTGATTTTGTGTGTGATAGAATCCCACTGAATGTATAAACAGTATCAAGATGACAAAAGGACATTGTGAAGGGTAATGACCACAAGCATATGACCTAATAAAGGGTTTCCCAAAGTTATCTAGTAATAAGAACTATCTTGCTCTCTGTTAACCTTATAGATTACCAGAACTAACCTGGAAATTCTGATTCAGGAGATGTGGGTGGAGCCCAGGACTGTGTGTTTGTAACAAGCACTCCAAGGGAGTTCATATTCAGGTAACTTATTAGAAACTTTTGCCTAAGAAAACAAACATTGTTTCTACGTGCTTTCTTGCTTAAGAAATCTCTTTCATTTTGCAGGGGATAGTTAAGTATAGGGATTAAAAGAGCAGTCTCCAATCTCTGCTACATCTTTCCATTGTCATTTAGGGCAAGTTACAAATCTTTGTATTGCCTACAACTACCTTATGTAGTTCCTAAAGTTGTTTTAAGAACTAAATGGGTTAACATTGTAAAGCACTTACCACAGTGCCTGCTCATTTTAAGTGCCTATTCATTGTTAACTGTTCTTATTCTTATTTGTTTAAGCACACAACACAAATTATTATATTTAATTCCCACAACAAATTTGTAAGACTGAAACTATGTTTAATTACCATTGTAATGGTAAATAGCACAGCAGGAATTCAAACTCAGGTCTATGTGATTGGAGAGCCCACATTGCCTAAATATGGAAATATGTTACATTTTACCATAAATACTCATATTTTAAAACACAAAATAATAATAAAGTATATATATACATATATATCTCAATTAGAGCCAACACCATTTATATATTTGAAGCACTTACGAATGAGTCAGAAAAAAACAAAAATACCATTTTTATGTGGATGAAGACAAGTCTCAAAATAAAAATAAAAATTGCTCTAGCAATCAAATGAATGTTTTACCTGTCATTAGCAAAGGTATGAAAAATTAGTATTCTCCAAAGTAGGGATCAGACATAATTGTGCACTGTTAGTAGCATTTAAATTAGTGTAACTTTTTTGTAAGTCGTTTTGACAAAAGATATCAAAAGCCATAAAAAACTGCATAACCGTTGATTCAATTATTTCACCATTAGGAAATTTGGGATGTTATAAAACTCTGGATGTGATAATTCTACATATAAAAGTGAAAATTATGAAATAATGTAAACATTTAACAATTGAATGGAAAAGATATTTGATGCCATATATACTTTGTGAAATAGTAGGCAACTTATACACACCATGTTTTGGGGAATTTTTAAAAAATACTGATAATGCTCACATTAGGGTCGTCCTTCCAGAAGAATGACAAACTAGATACATTGGGGCCTTGAGAGCAGTCTTTTCACCTGAATCATTGCAAAAATATAGCTTTTATGTTGTTGCTAGACTCTCAACAAGATAAAGTAAAAGTTATGAATTGAAAAGAGAGTGATGATTTTCAGAAGATGAGAGGAGATAGGATCTTTGTATGGGTGGAAGGGTTGACCTTGACCATAAAGCATAGTTCATTCATAGTAATAAGAGGGAAGACAAAGTATGTGGACGCCACTGCTCACCAGTAAGTTAATGTAGAGGCAGGTCTTTTGTGGAATATCTTTTCTGATTGCTTCTGTTTTCTCAATGAAATAAGAAGTAATGTCATCAACAAGAGTGAGTATCTGAGAGGTCCTGGGGGATGTTTGCCAAGAAAAGGGATGTGAACTTATTGAGGAAGAACAGGGAAGAATGGAAATTGACTAGAGAAATAGAATCATTGGGCAACATTTCAGACACCTTGACATTGTTATCATGACTTTGAAGTTAGACTACTGTGCGTGGTTATTTGTTTTGCTCCAACCATAGGTATAGCTGTTAATGGAAGAGAATTGGATTTAACCAAGTCTGAGGTTTTGTCACAAGATTATAAAATGGAGGAAAGGAATTGAGACTATATGTCATGGAGTGATTAGAATAATCAGTCAAGGGATGTAAGCAGGTAGTGAAGGAAAATAGAAATTGAGAAGTGTGAGATAAATGAGTATCAGTAAAGCACTTTTACATCTCTGAGATTTGTATATGTTTGATCTATAGATAACACATATCTGAAGGTATTAACTGAGGTGAAAAAATAGCAGCATCCTGAAATAGAAAACCATAGTAATGATTTTTACTATTTTCTTAAAGAAGGTGAGAGTTCATAAGGGTTTGCTTTTTAATACTTCATAACATCAATATGTTATATGTATACTGTTTATCAAACTTTACATGATTAAAAATTTTTAAAACAACCTTAAATTCTAACAGTAAATGAGAATACTATGAAACTTATACTTACTCAAAATAGCACCTTCTCTACAAAGCCTTCTTGAGCCTGGTAAAGCATCTGGTATACTATCTGGTCCACTGTGCCTATCTGGTCATGTTCTATAGTATACTGTTTACTTCTACATGGAACATTTCAGCATCTGATATTATCTCCTTTGCTAATTTGTTAACAAGCATATTGCTATCTCCCCTTATTACAGTGGGAGTTTCTTGAGATAAGGGAATCTGACTCATTTGCTGCTATATTTCCATTGCTAGTGCCTGACTTGTAGAAGATCACATTTTTTGATAGACTGACATTGTTAAAATGTACATGCTTTAGGAATACGTACATAAAAAGAAAGAAAGATATTAACAGTGTTTACAATTGGGTATAGACTTCTAGATGGTTTTCATTTTCTTTACATTCTTGTACCAAGCTTCATTCTTGACATGAGGTGGCATTTCTTTCTCAAGGTAATTTTTATCTATAGTTGCACAAAAGAACTGAGAAGTCTTATGAGAAATGAAATGTGTAAAAAAAATAAAATTTGGGCATACATAGACATGTTTCATGGTTTGGGGCACTCAAGCATGCTTTGAGTTTCCTAACCTAAGGCTTTAGCTTCCAAAACGTTAGTCATGCCAAATATTGATTGCATGTATTGCGCGCCTTGTTCTTGAAACGTGGTTCCAATTCAGGTTGATGGTAAAGTGTGGAACCAGGGAGCAAAAATATCTGACTTATGTCCGTAAGACAGTGTCTCAGTTACTTCCATAAATGTTTTAGATTCAAGATACTCCACTGTAGATACATACCCCAGGCTGAAGTGACTCCGTCAAAAGGCATTCTCTCTTTTAACTTTACAGAAATTAAAAAGTAGAAGGTTGATGTGTGTTCAAGGGTCTCTGGCCCAGAAGAGCTGGATTAGTAATGTCAATAGCATGTCTATTTGAGGCAGAGGTCTGATTCTGGGAAAGCCATGTCATTTCTAGCTCAGATCTGGTGGGGCCAGGACATGGTTGCATTTAGTGAAACAGACCATTATTAGAGTCATAAGGTCAGGGATGCCAACAGCTTGGATAGCAGTGACAGTAAGAATGGACACAAATGTCTAGGTCACCTAGCAACAAAGGGAGAGAATCTTGACTCAGTGGAGTGCAAGTGGGAGAATGGAAAGTGTCAGTGTCCGCAGAGACTATGACAATGAGCCTTGTGATTGGCAGATCAGATAGGACTATCAGGGAGTCTCCAGCAAAATGGGCCAGCTGTTGATAACTGGAACTAACCCAGGAAGTCTCTTTACTTCCCAGGCCCTCTGTTTTCTCATCTGTGAAATGAAGAAAATAATCAGTACTTCATTAGTTTATTGTAATTAAAAACAATAAGGTATGTAAAACAACTACAAAAGTGTGGAATAATAGAAGAAAGTAAAATAGTTGTAGTAGTGATTATTATTATAATTACTATTAAAGACAAGTATAATATATATATGTAGGAAGTGGGTATAGTGGATACATGCATAAATATTGACGTTGAGATAGATACATGTGTATCCATTACCTACAGAAATAATGCTGCATAACAAGCAATGACAAAAACCAATGTCTTAAAACAATAAGTACTTATTGCACTCTTGAATTAGAGGATGAGCTGGTGTGATTCTTCAGTTCTTGGCTGAGTTTATTTATGACTCAGTGCCCAGCTGGTGAGTCATCTGCAGTTGCCTTTATTGAGCTTTCTCACACATCTGGGGCGTGGGCTCTGATACTGGGCTGATGGACCCTGATTCGCATGGTGTCTCATTCTCCAGTGGACTACTACTGTTCGCTGTGCTTGTGTCATGGCAGAGGCAAGGGTTCAAGAGAGAGGAAGGAAGTCCACAGGATCCCTTGGGGTGGAGACTCAACACTGGCACAGTCTCATCTCCCCTGTAGTCTCTTGGCCAAACCAAGTCATAAGGCCATCTCAAAGAAAGAGTAAACAAAGACTGAAGGGGCCTAAAATGTTGCTGGGCAGATAGCATGGATATTGGCAGGCCACCAGTTACAGCCATCAATGGGATCAATCTATTGCTTTCATTTACCATCTCAGAGTTGATGTTCTCTGTAATGTCATTATTTTTAAATTGTTTGAACATGCTTTCTGTATTTTAGAAATTTAATGTAGTAAACTTGTACCTCTTTTAAGATCTGAAAATGAATAAAATATTTAAAATAAGAATGAATGCATAAGTATTCCATTATAATTCAAGTTTTGTGGGGTTTTTTTTTTTGAAGTTAAAATGTAAAGTATTGAAATAACTTGTGGACACCAAGAATTAAAAAAATAAAAACTAAAACATGGGAAAAGAAGGGAAGGAACTGAATGTGAAGGTCTGTCATTTGACTAATAAATCATACTCTTCCCCTGGCAGTAATAATTTACTTCAACACCTAGAATTCACTACCATCTGCTGCAATGTTAAATGAATGAATTCCAGCTAAGTAGTGTCACCCACCTGAGATGTTTGTGCTATATTTATGTGTAGCACAGTTTCAAAAGTATTAATTGAGATGAGAAAATAGCAGTTTCCTGGAATAGAAATCAAAAGTAATTAAAAAAAATTTAACACCACTGTTCCGTGTAACACTATATGAGGTATCCATATAGAGGAATGCAGCTTCTTGATTTACAAATATAACCTATTTGGAAATAAAGGGGAAAAATGTACTCTGCCCCTGGAATCTTAATCTGTCTGTCTCTCAATTTCCTCACCTAAAGATAAAGATAGTACCAGAGCGCTGTGAATTGTGTAAGACTGTTGAATCACAGACCTGTACCTCTGAAACAAATAATACATTATATGTTAAAAAAAAAAGAAGATAGTAGGAAGGGAAAAATGAAGGGGGGGGAAATCGGAGGGGGAGATGAACCATGAGAGACTATGGACTCTGAGAAACAAACTGAGGGTTCTAGAGGGGAGGGGGGTGGGGGGGTTGGTTTAGCCTGGTGATGGGTATTAAAGAGGGCACATTCTGCATGGAGCACTGGGTGTTATATGCAAACAATGAATCATGGAACACTACATCAAAAACTAATGATGTAATGTATGGTGATTAACATAACATAATTAAAAAGATGTAGGATATTATTTTGATATAGTTAACTGATAATGTTTCATCTGTAGCTAACTGGGAATGGATTTATAAAAATTCAACAAAATACTCTTACCTGAAAAAAAAAAAAGATAGCACCAGCTTGATAGAGTTGGTGGGAGGTTGAAAGAATTATAAAATGTTAAGTACTCAGAGGAATGTTGGAAAATAAAGTTTCAGAGTAACAGTGTCAGAAATGTTCATTATGTTGCTATGGTGATAATTCTCCCCTGCTCTGTCACTCTGATCCATGTTCATTTTCTCTGCCCTACTCTGTGCCTGAAAAGGATGATTCCAGCCAAGTTAATCAGTTGGGCCCCCTTATCAGTTGATTACTAGTTGGCTCATCCCATGGGAGACACTACCAAAATATTAGAAAATAAGGAGAGAGAAGAGAAGCTTTTCTAGGTTTACTCCCTGATACTGTATGTCTGCCAATTTACTATAATTTCTATCAGATGGTCCCTTCGTCAAGGTTTCAGCTCTCCTGGGGTGGAATAACATTTTATAATCCTCTTGACTCATCAGCCTTAAAAGTAGTAACAGTTTCTGGGGCGCCTGGGTGGCTCAGTCCTTAAGCGTCTGCTTTCGGCTCAGGTCATGATCCCAGGGTCCTGGCATCGAGCCCCGCATCGGGCTCCCTGCTCAGCCAGGAGCCTGCTTCTCTCTTCCACTCCCCCTGCTTGTGTTCCCTCTCTAGCTGTCTCTCTCTCTGTGTCAAATAAATAAATCTTTAAAAAAAAAAAAGTAGTAACAGTTTCCCACTCATGATAGTCTTGGGCAATGCAGTATCCCTTGTTTTTTCCCTGAAACTTACCCAAATCCTTAACAAATTATTTCCATTTGAACCATGTGTATTATGTTTTTTCTCTAGATCCTATTTAGTAACTACTATATACTAAATTTGTCAGTCAGGAGTTTTCATTAGGCAGTTTACTCAGAGAATATACTAAAATAATTTTTACTCTGTTCTTTCATCACAAAGACAAAAGTTCAGGTTCGGCGAGTAGAATTTAGAGAAGAAAACAGTAGAAGTTAAGAAAAAATTATTAGAAGTGAGTAGAGTGAAGATACTAAAAATATCTCCATGTTATGCATTAAGGACCAACTTGATGATGATAATGGGAATTTATTTATTTGTGTAATTTGAAAACAGAATGATTACCATGGAGATGAAGAAAATAGCTACCTTCTATGGCTCTAAGTGCCTATAAGTCAGGTGGGCATTAAATACATTATTTGTTGTAATGTTTACCACACCCTGCCTCTTATAATAGGTGCTCTTTCCAACACACCATGCTACCCCTTATAGTTCCTTTTGGGTAAATTAAATATCAGGAATCTGGTGAACATATAATCTTAAAAGAATTAAGAAAGGGAAATTGACTTTTACCAGCCTTACAAACTAGAATTAAAAAAATAAATGTCTGGGTTTTTTAAAACCACAAGCATTTCTCAAGCAAAATCAGATAGTACCTCCTTTGTTTTCTCATTACAATTTATTTATTTATATTTTATTTCTTACCACTTTCTTATAATTATTTGAATACTTATTTCTCTTTCTCCAGCTATAGTGGATTCCTAGACATTATGAACTACATTTTATCCAACTTCTCGTTTCTAAAAAATTGCCCAACCCATAGTAGATTTTTAAATTAATGAATGAATAAGTTAATAAATAAATCATGGCAGGTAAAATTCTGCTGGTTAAAAATTAATCCATTAATCAATGCTAGCAAGGCATTCTTTTATATCAGCTATACATTATCTTAAATATACTATTTGACAGACTGAGATTTACCAAATTCATTTAACTCTGAAATATTCTGGATATGTTGATAAGGCACCAAAGTCATATGTTTAGATTGAAGTAGACAAAATAATAATAATATAATAATAATAATAATACCATAAATTAATTTCTTCTGTCAGGCACAGATTCATTGTGAATGAGTCATGGGGTATACAAGTTTATTTTAAACATCAAATGATATAAAATATATAGAATATCACAATTATATGCATAATGTGTTCCTGCGACACAGTTGGTAAATAATTCCTGTGGCTCAAAACACAAATGCAACCTTATATATTCACACAGTTAGATAATCTCTCCTATACCTCTCCTGGGTTCTCAGATCTGGCACACTGTTTTTTAAAGCCTAATATTACATAATGATGAGAAAAATAATGAAATGCATTTTTCATTCTTACATTGCACATAAATATTAATTTACATAAACTCTAGAAGAAATTATTTTATGTGTGTATACATATGTGTGTGTGTATGTGGGTATGCCATTGACATTTGCAAAATAATATACTTTGGAAAACACTGTCTTTCTTTCTTTTTTTTTTTTTTCACTGAAAAATGCCCAGTCACTTTAATAAGTAAAGAGTCTTTAGGATAGAAAAGAAAAAATGACAAGATGTGTACATCTTAAGAAGTGTTTTTTAAACATACAAAATATTTCCTAAACTTATGAAAATACTTTTTAAACACATAAGGTATTCATAATAAATAAAAATAAAAACTGCATTAAGATAGCATTTCTCAACTATCAGATTGTCAAAACTCTAAAATATTTATACCATACTCTGTTAACAAGGCTGCAGAAAAAGAGCTATTCTAATAAGTTTCAGGTTACAGGCAAAATAGTAAACCCCTATGGAGGGAAATTTGGCCATATCCAGCAATATTCCAAATGCATTTGCTCTTTAATCCAGCATTTCTAATTTCAGGATTCCAAAACACTGTCTTTTTAAAACAAGCACCTGAAATGCATGAACGATGTCATGTTTTAATCAGGACACTTAGTTCTATAAAAGTCCATTATTCAAAATTGTTCAGCATAAAGAAATAATCTTAGTTTGATGTGAATAGATCGTATAGAATTTTTTTATTTTTCTTTCTTTTTAATTTTTTCTTCTTAAATTTTTTATTTGAGCATAGTTGACACACAGTTATATTAATTTCAGGTGTACAACACAGTGATTCAACTTCTCTATACATATGCTACGCTCACCACAAGTATAGAATCTATTTAAATGTCAAGTATTTATATATCCTCCTCCCAAAAATAATATAATTTAGAATTTTTCATTAACTTCTTTTTATTTCACATAACAGTAATCTTTCACCAAGTCCTGTCTATTCTTTTTCTGAAATTGCTTCTGCAACTTTCACCCTAACCATTTTCCAATTCCTGTAGCCATTTTGATTTCCTTAGATTTCCCTCAGTCCTGACCTTCATTTCCTTCTAATGCAGTTACTGCAGAATCCCCTACCTGATGTCTTGCCAATAAGCTCCACCTTCTCTCATTTGGCATCCACACTCAAGTCTAAGTTACCTTTTTAAAAGATTTGGTTGCTCTAAAATTTATCCTAAAGGCCTTAGCTTTTTCACCCTTGCTTAGAGAAAATCAAGTTCAAGTTTGTGAGCAATTAATGTAAGCCTGTAAACACCTGATCACTGTGGATCTTTCCAACCTAATCTTTACTGATTCCCATTTCTCCTGATTCTACCATACACTCACAAACTACCTCAGGATCCATCATCTTGCTATTTGACTTTTAAATCCAGCCTCTGAGCCTGTTCTTTTTTCTGCCTAGCACCCTATATCAGTTAATATCACTTCCTTCATGGAAAACTTACTAACATTCCTCAACATCATGCAAATTTTCAAGCTTTCATAGATACATTTTGAAAAGAAATACTTTCTGCACCCTTATCATGTAATTGTTATGTTTTCCTTTTCCTGGATAAGGGGCTTCTAGAACAGAGACGGTCTTATTTTCGTCTCTCTCTCCAGAACATAACATATAACCCATCATGTAATAGAAGGACAGAACTTTGAATGACTTGCTTGTGAAACTATTCATCAAAGCCAGCACAATCATAAAAATTCCATTAAATTGTCTAAGTCTTAAACCTCCATTTAGAATTTACTACCATTGATCAATATTTTTTCCTTGGAATGTCTTTTTTTCCCTTGGAATGTCTTTTTTTCCCTTGGAATAGTGACAACACACTATTTTAGATAATCACATCCTTTGGACTACTTTTTATGATCATTTTCTTGATGCTTTTCATTTCCCACTGATTAAATGAAGCCATAATCTGATTTTACCTTCTCTTTTTAGCTCTTCTCAGTTTACATATTTTCCTTTGGCAAACTTATCCAAGCTCATTGTTTCATTAGGCATCTCTTTGTTTTCATTAGGCATCTCTTTCATTAGGCATCTCTTTTCTGATGGACTCCAAATCCATCTCTTTTCTTCCTAATGTATCTGACTTGGTTCTACATTACTTCCTGGATATGCAAGTTATTATTAAGGTGATCAAGCAACATTTTAAAAAAGAAAAATGTGTCCCATTCCAAACCTTCTGTCAAATGGAATCAATATCATTCTCTTTTGAGAGCAGAAAACAAAAACAAAAACAAAAACCTTTGGAATCAACATTGATCACTTCTCCCTCGTGTCTTACTTCCATCTTATTCTTGATTTATTGTTGTGTCTGCCTTTGAAATGCCTCTCAAGTATGTTTCCAAATTTTCCAAAAAACTCTGCCTGATTTCAGACCCACATCATACTTCAACTGGAACATAAAAAGCTAAGATTCCCCTTGGCTCCCATTCTCACCCCATTCTCCAGCGTTAATTTTGGGTTCACATACAGGATCTCAATCTATTTGAAGATGTATCAAGGGGTCATTTACATTATATGGACACTATTTTTATTATCTTACTTGCTTTCTTTATAACTAATTTAAATCTTAGAGAATCTCCATAACAATAAACATGTAAATATAATTGTAATGAAAATGCAATTTCCTAGATTGTATAAAGTGTACATCACAGTGCTTAATACATATTACATTGCTTGCTTTCCTTGGTTGTCTTTAGCATGACATATAAAGTTATTCCCAAAACCTGCACTCCATCAATATTTCCACGCTAGCTCTGATACTTGCTGACGGTATGCAAAGATATTCTTTTCTGCATCTTACTTGTAGCATGAGGCTTATGATTTCACTTGATTTTTTTCTTTAGGCAAGAAGTAGGACCCAATTAACTGAGATAACCCAGTGTAAGTTCTAATAGAAAGCATGGCTCTGTTTATACAGTGAAAAACCTAGCACATACACTCAGAAGCACACATGGTTGTCACTGTCTTTTTCTCTCCCCATCTTTATCGTGTCATAACTGAAAAATAAAATTATATATAGTTGAGGGGTACAATGTGATGATTTGTTATGTGTATATATTTTGAAATTATTACCACAATCAAGTTAACGAACACACCCATCACCTTACATAGTTAACATTTTTGGGGTGTGTGTGGTAAGAATGCTTAAGATCAACTCTCTTAGCAAATTCCAAGTATACAATGCAACATTATTAACTATAATCACCATATTGTATATCGGATCCCCAGGATTTGTTCATCTTTTCACTGAAAGTTGGTATTCTTTTACCAACTTTCCCCACTTCCCACATCCTTAGCCTCTGGCAACTAACGTTCTACTCTTTGCTTCAGTGAATTCAACTAATTTTTTAGATTCCATATGTAAGTGAGGCCATGCAGTATTTGTCTTTCTCTGTCTGGCTTATGTCACTCAGCATAATGCCCTTCAGGTTCATCCATTTTTTTTTTAAAGATTTTATTTATTTATTTGACAGAGAGAAACACAACGAAAAAGGGAACACAAGCAGAGGGAGTGGGAGAGGGAGAAGCAGGCTCCTCGCAGACCAGGGAGCCTGATGCGGGGCTCGATCCCAGGACCCTGGGATCATGACCTGAGCCGAAGGCAGACACTTAACAACTGAGCCACTCAGGTGCCCCCATCTATTCTTGCAAATGGCAGGATTTCCTTCTTTTTTTGGAACAATATTCCATTGCGCATATATATATATATATATATATATGCGCAATGGAATATATATATATATATATATATATATACACACCACATTTTCTTTATCCATTTATCTGTTAATGGACACTTAGGTTTGTTTTTGTTTGTTTGTTTTTTGTATCTTGGGTTTGTGAATAGTGGCGCAGTGAATACAGGAGTGCAAGTATCTCTTAGAGACCCTGTTTCATTCGCCTTGGATATATATGCAGAAATGGATTGCTGGATCATATGGCAGTTCTATTTTTAATTTCTTGAGGAAACGCCACACTGTTTTCCATGGTGGCAGTGTTAATCTATATTACCACCACGTGGTACAAGGGTTCCCTTATCTCCACATCTTCACCAACTCTTGTTATCTCTTGTTTCTTGAAAATAGCCATTCTAACAGGGGTGAGGTGACATTTTATTGGGATTTTGATTTTCATTTCCTTGATGATTAGTGATGTTGTCCATGTACATGTTGGCCATTTGTATGTCTTATTTGGAAAATGTCTATTCAAGTCCTATACCCCTGTTTGAAGTAGATTCTTTATTTTTGTTTTGCCATTAAGTTGCATGAGTTCCTTATAGATTTTGGATATTAGCCCTTACCAAATGTATAGTTTGCACATATTTTCTCCCATTCCATAGGTTGCCTTTTCATTTTGTTAATTGTTTCCATTGCGATACAGAAGCTTTTTAGTTTGACATAGCCCCATTTGTTTATTTGCTTTTGTTGCTTGTGCTTTTTTGTGTCATTTCCAAAAAATTATTGCCAAGACTAATGTCAAGCAAGAAGCATTGTCAATTTCCTTCGAAGGTCCAAGATATCACATCCATTCTCTTTTTTTTCCTGTAAATAATTCCATGTAAGTAGAAAAATGATTATCATTCTCAAGCTTAAATAGATAATATGGATCTTTTTTTTCCAGCAGTATATCTAACTAGAAACTTGGAAAAGTCTTCCCACCACAGTACAACTAAATCTTGAATAATTTACAAAAGCATATTTTTAAAATATTGCTGACCTCACCATAAAGGAAATCTCCAGAGACTAAAAAACCAACAAAAATCATTAAAAAATCAGATAAACTGATTAATAGAAAGCAAAAACTGAAGTATTTTTATCTTGGAAGCAAATGCTTGTACTACTATTGGGATCAAGAGAGTAGGTCTGGGGCTCCTGCAAAGTCAGGAGCTAAATATAAGACTTCCACATATAGTCTGAACCTATGAAGGGAACTAAATTGGACCCATATTATTGGAAAATATAAATCCTCTCTGGAGATGAACAACTCAAATTTAAATCTCCAGGATTATCAAGGATAAGTCCAATAAGATAGGAATAAAATGAAAAGAGAAACGAAAGAAAAGAAAAATCATCTAGTCAGAAACATTACACAATGAGGGATATGTTTGATTTAGACCCAAGAAATTCAGATATTGGAATTATCAGGGGCAGAATATAAAATAACTATGTATAAAATATATGAAGTAATAAAAATAGAATACAAAAAGCTGAGCAATGAATAACTATAAGAAAGTAAGAAATCTTAAAAGGAACAAAACTTCTAAAAATGAAAAAGATAATCATGGAAATAAAAACTTGTAGATGAATTTTATAGCAGGTGAAACTAGAGGCAGAGAGAATTAGAGTTCAGAAAATAGTTATAGAAAATTATCTAGAATGCAATTCAGCGAGTCAAGGAAATGGAAAATATAAGAAGAAGTTAAAAATTGTGGTATTAGATCATTACCTTTAAATATTCTAGCTATGTCTTCATTACTAGATACTCATATAAAACGTATATAAGATTTAAGGAATAATCCAGATAAATCTAGACCAAAAAAAAAGCTGGGGTAGGTATATACAAATAAGAAAAATGAAATACAATCAAAATAAAAAAGAAATGTAAAATGAGATATAACTACAGGTAATGTAAGGATGATAAATAAAGGAATATCTGAATTACTTCATGCCCATTAATTTGGAAACTTAGTTGAAATTGGACAAATTTCCAAAAAAAAATGGGGGTGTTATACTTATTTTGCTGCATCCATTTTATCTTTTCCCCTTTTCCTGAACCATAGATGTTTTATCTGGATAGCTGGATATCCAGATAAGGTTGTCTTTCCCAGCACTATCTGCTGGTAGGTATGGCCCTATGAATAAATTCTAGCCAATGCTATGTGAATGAAAGTGATTTGTGAAGCTTCTAGATTATACCATTAAAGTGGAGGTTTAAATAAATAAATAATAAATCCCCTTTTATTATTCCTGCTGGAATAAATGCATGCATAAAGGCCAGAGCTGGAGCACCCACCTTGGATAAAAAAAATTAAAGCCTCTTGTTGAGGATGATAGTGTAGCAAGATGGAAGGAACCTGGGCCATCTGTACCATTAGATCACCCGACCAATTCTGGCCTTTCTTCTGAGGCCCTTATGTTAATGACATAAAACAACAATAAAAAGCACTTTTACTTTACTTAAGCCACGATTATGTGTCTTAACCTGTCTTCTACCTAATACACTTGGCAAAAATGTCTCAAATGAGAAACAAAAAGCTTGAAGCCCTTGTTCCAGTTATCTTTTGCTGCCTAACAAACCACCACAAAACTTCATTAGATTGAAAACACTATACATTTTAATATGCTAATAGATTATGTGGCTGATACTTCCTACAATTTGACTTCTGGGCCCTAAAGTAAAGAAACTGAATCCCAAAAATTACAGGTGGGGAATTTTTGAAGTCTTCAAAATGGAGAAATATTTAAGTGGAGACCAAAGAAACCCAATGGAGAGAACTCTGGACTGACAGTGACAACTGTGGAATGAACAAAAGTTCTTTTTAAAAGGGTTATTTTAGGGGCGTCTGGGTGGCTCAGTCAGTTAAGCGTCTGCCTTCAGCTCAGGTCATGATCCCGGGGTGCTGGGATTGAGCCCCACATCGGGCTCCCTGCTCAGTGGGGAGTCTGCTTCTCCCTCTCTCCGTGCCACTCCTCCTGCTTGTTCTCTCTCTTTCACTCTCAAATAAATAAATAAATAAATAAATAAATAAATAAATAAATAAATAAAATGGCTATTTTGGGGGTGCCTGAGTGGCACTGTCGGTTGAGCCTCTGACTCTTGGTTTCAGTTCAGATCATGATCTCAGGGTCCTGAGATTGAGCCCGCGTGGGGCTCAGCATGGAGTCTACTTGGGTTTGAATTTCTCTTTCCCTCTCCCTCTGCCCCTCCTACTCGTTCTCTCTCTTTCTCAAATAAATGTAAATCTTTAAAAAAAAAGATAAATAAAAGGGATATTTTGAAGATTATGATTCTGACTTTGGAGAAACTACGGTGAGTGGCAGTGGAAGTAATTACATGTAAGATTCCTTAAATAAAAATTTATTGACTTTAAATAATTTTGCTTATGTTACATATAATGTAAAAACAAAAACAAAACAAAACCTTTACACTTAAAAAAAAAGATTATGTTGGGGTGCCCGGGTGTCTCAATCAGTTAGGCAGCTGCCTTTGGCTTAGGTCATGATCCCAGGGTCCTGAGATGGAGCCCTGCATGGGGCTCCCTGCTCATCGGGAAGCCTGCTTTTCTCTCTCTCCTCCTTGCTCATGCTCTCTCTTGCTATCTCTGTCTCTCCCTCTCAAATAAATAAACAAAATCTTTAAAAAAAAAAAAGATTATGTGGCTGAGTACATCAAGGGAAGATCTTGTCTCCTCTATTCTGTATGGAGCCTTAATTAGAATAACTCGAAGAGTTGGAGGTGCTTGAACAAATGGAGGCTGGACCAGGTGGGGCCAGAGGATCCAATTCCAACCTGGCTTCTTCACTCACGTCTCACTGCTGTCAGGGAAGGCTGAAGAGCATGTTCTGCTAGATATTGACTGAAGCACCTACGTATGGTCTTTGTAGCATAGCAGGTTTATAGTGGTTGGATTTCTTACATGGGGAGGAATCCAAAAATAGGTGTTCCAGTAAACTAGATGGAAACTGTCCCGGGGTGCAAATTCACTTCCACCAGAGTCTGTCTGTATCTACCCAATTTCAGGAGAAAGAACAGAGAACATAAATCTTCCTCCTTCCTTAGGTTCCCCCACACACACCCAGGTTTTGTTTTGTTTTGTTTTGTTTATGTTCAGTTAGCAACATATAGTACATCATTAGTTTTTGATGTAGTAGTCAACCAAAATCTTAGTGGGAGGAGTGTCAGATAATTTCTAGCCTTTTTTTTTTTTCAAATCATTTATAGTCATTGAATCAGTGGTCAAAACCCCAGCTAAAAAAGATCAGAACCAGAGAGTTTTAGAGAAGAGCTTTACCAAATTTTCAAGAAACACATGATCCCAATGTGAGTAAAATCTTTAAGAATGGAAAAAGAAAAGAAAATCTATAATTCATTCTGTGAGTTTAGTAGAACCCTATTACTCAAACTTGAAAAGTCCAGATAATAGAAAATTATAGGCTACTTTCATTTATAAATATAAATGCAAAACTTTCCAAAGAAAATACAAGGATCCAAATCCAGCAATGTATTAAAAAACTATTAATCTAATTTACTGCCTTAGCCTATTAAAGGAGAAAAATAATATGTTCATCTAAAGAAATAAAAATATAATAAAATAAATGCCCTTTTAGGATGAAATATTTTTTGCAAATTAGGAACATTTGCATCTTGATAATGAGTATCTACCAAGTCTTCAGTAAATATCTTTCCTAATAATGAAGCAGTAAAACATTTGCTTCAAAAACCTAAAAAGAAAATTTGCTCAATTCTCTGGTATTTGGATTGATATTAATATACAAAAATTAATTATATTTTTATATACAGAAATTTTAAAATATAATTTATAGTAGAAACAAAAAATTTTAAGCACCCAGAAATAAATCTGATAAAATATGTCCAAGGCTATTGTGGCAGCCTCTAATAGCCCACCTCAGCACCCATCTTGCCCTTTATTTTAATAACAGAGCCCCAATTTTTAGCTAAACCAATTATGTAATAATAAAAATAATAATTTAATTACTATGTAATAATAATTTACATTTCCTTGAACACGTAAAGCCGTGGGCCTAGATTTTGGTCACAAGACCACAAATGGATGTGATATCTGGTACTTTCTGTGATGGAATGCATCCTTTTTTCATATGTTGCTTGGAAAGCAGATGTGCTGAAAGAAAATCTATCCACTATTTTGGACCATAGGACTATTGTCATACCCTAAGGTAACAGTGAGCCCATTTGGAAGATCCAGAGTTCTGGTTAATTCCTGGATCATTCACAACCCCATATTATATATGTTTTTTATATTGTAATATTTATTCATATTGTTTTAAAATCATATTCAATATAGAATTGACTTTTTTGTGAGGTAGAAATCACATGTATCTGTGTGTGTGTACACACACACAAATAAGTATACATATATATATATACATATAATATGTATGCACATATACATCATATGAAAAATCTGATGTCCCCAAACTTTATTTTGAATTGTTCATCCAATCCCCAATGATCTGCTGTGTATTGATAATGCTGCCAATATATGTGTGGATCAGTTTCATGGCACTATATTCTGCTCCATGGTTTATCCCTGTGACAATACTGCAATGTTATAGTCTAAAGCTTTAAGTAAGCCATTTTATACTGTAGGAAAAATTGCAACTTCCCCCACATAGTCTTCTTCAGGCATGTTTTAGCTGTTCTTGAACCTTTGCTATTTTTCCATAATTTTAGATTTAGCATGTCAAGTTTCTGGAATTCTGTTAGAAATTTTAATGGAATTGCACTGACTCTATAAATCAAATAGGTTTTTTATACTCATGAACATGGTATACATTTTAATTTATATAGCACTTTTATCATGTTGCTGGACAAGCTCCAAATTGATATCTTTAGCCTTTTTTTTTTTTGAGAGAAAGAGAGCAGGGGAGGGGCAGAGGGAGGAGAGAGAGAATCCCAAGCAGGCTCCATGTTCAGCTTGGAGCCCACCGCGGGGCTCCACCCCATGACCCTGAGATCATGACCTGAGCTGAAATCAAGAGTTGGATGCTTAACTGACTGAGTCATCCAGGTGCCCCAATAACTTTATCCATTTATGATTATATTTATGACCCATAAAAACAAGGAGAACCATTCATTCATTCAGCTGACACCGTTGAACACATATCATGAGCCAAACGATATGATAGATACTGGATATATAAAAATATCTACCTGTGGAGCATGTAGTCTATATTTTACATTATATATTACAGTCAATATATTAAATAAAAAGAGTGTATGTTATTATGTAACATGTATGGATCTCAGTGGACAAGATCATACCTGTGAGAAATATATAAATATCTATTCTAGGATGGGAAAAACAGTAATGTTTTTGTATCTCTAGTTTGGAAAAATTCTTTCCATGTTTTTTTTTAGATCCCTGATCAATCTTCATTTTCCCTCTACCCTTTAACCTCCCATGTTTGTTTGTTTGTTTGTTTGATTAATTTTTAAAATTTTTTTTAGTTTGGGCTTCTAGAAACTAATAATAGAAAGGAATTAAGGAATTGTGAGCTACTAGCACTTACTGTATCCCCAAAGACATTGAAGACAAAGCCATTACCTGCTTAAAGGAGGAAGGGGAATACTTGGGTGGAGCAGAGTGTTGGGATTAAAGATTACATGAAAGGAGAGAAAATATGCTTATATTGTCAGGAATCCTAAGAAATATTCTATTTTGAGGGGGGCCTTGGGCCCTGCAAGAAAATGCCATCTTGTCATTATCTTTTCTTACTATGGACACACAGTTATCCCTACTATTAGTCGAAGATTGTAGACCTTAAATCATGAATAATTTTATGCCATTATTTTAATATGGTGACTTGATTTTTTTTTTTGCACAAGTACTGTTTGAATTAAGAGAGTGTATTTGCTTTTAAACTGTATAATTTTAAAGAATTACTATTACATAGAGTTACTGTTGCATAAAGGTTCAAATAAAAGGCTTAAAATAAATAAAAAGCCTTCTTGTCCTCTCTCTGGGACACTGAGATTAGAGGCACCACCAAATGTCCTTTTGTTGTCATGTCAGCTGGAACCTGCCCTGACCAGATGAGGAAGCCCAACCACTCCTCTGGGTATTAGCTGCTTAGAGGACATCTGCCCCTCTCTTCACCATCAGCTTGTACCATATATGGAATCTAGAGTGGTGAAGAATACTAGTGGCCCTTTCTCTCCTCTAGGTTTTCCTTTTTAGGTCTTAGTGTGAGAGGCATATGCAAGAGGTGGCACTAAAACTCTGAGGTTTTTTTGTCCTCAGAGATGTGTTCTCTGTTCTTCAGGTAAGAGCCAACCCAAAGGGAAAGAATGTGTTCTTGGTTCCATCTTTGAATTAGGAAATTAATTTTTAGTCACACTGAATTAATAAAAATATTGGTATTTTCCCAGTAATTGATTTAAATTGTGATCTGTGCTTCAAAGAAAAGAAAAAACAAAGCACTATGACGTTCTGTTGCAAAGAAATTTAAGCAAGTCTTATTGCCTAAAGAAAGCTTCTCTGAAAAATACTGTTTAAGATTGAAATGAAGTTACTCTCTTGTTTCAGTTATAGATAGGTAAACCACACAGTATAAAAGGAGAGAAAACCCATAAATTTGTAACTAGTGTTAAGATTGCATTTTCTTGCACCTACTTTCCCTACGCTATGCAGAAGTCATACTGAACTATTTCTCTCACTCAAGCCCAAAGTCTTTTGTACTATAGAGAGCCCTTTCACATTACTGATTTTTTTTCTCATATTTGTTTCTACTAACATGAGATTCACAACATCAAGAGTCAGATTGTTTTCTTATTCATCTGCAAATGCTAGAACTTTGTACTTGATGCATTGTACGTAGTAAATTCTATATATATATCAAATTAAAATGGCATTGAATATCATTTAGCTGTTATTCTAATGTTTTCCCACTGTAACTATTCATTATAACTTATGAAATATTTTTTCATAATCCAAAATTACAGTGATCAGCTACATAGTGATCACCATACAGAATTACCTGACACACTCCATCTAGTCAAAATGATACTCATCTATCTAGAACATAAGATCTTTTAGGAATTATTTACCAGTATTCTCATTATATATTGTTATAGATTGTCAAAGTCATAAATATTAAATGAAAAGGCATAAAGATTCAGCCATCTTTTTTCAGTTTCTCTGTTACATGTTGTAGAGTGTATAAAAATTCTGTTTTAAATTTCTCATTTATATTAATCAGAAAATATAATCTGTGATTGGTAGATTTTAATTTTAATGTTACTCTGAAACTACTCTAGAATCCATTCATATTTAAATCATTATAACTATCGGGTGCCTGGGTGGCTCAGTTGGTTAAGCGACTGCCTTCGGCTCAGGTCATGATCCTGGAGTCCCGGGATCGAGTCCCGCATCGGGCTCCCTGCTCGGCGGGGAGTCTGCTTCTCCCTCTGACCCTCCCCCCTCTCATGTGCGCGCGCTCTCTCTCTCTCATTCTCTCTCTTTCAAATAAATAAATAAAATCTTTTAAATCATTATAACTATCAACTGACACTTTTACTATGCAGCAGAGATTTGAAATCATTTGAAAATTTCCTCCTTATCATACACTATATAATGTTGATATATTCACTGGTGCTCATGAATATAAGATTTTCCTAATAATTAAAAACTCTGTATATCATAGTAAAACATATTTCTTTTAAAAATCCTCTTTGGAAGTATAAAAAAAGATATACATCTTAAAATTTCTAATAAATAATACTTCTCTACTTATGTGGAATAATTTCCAGTGATTAATTCTTTTCAAAACACAAGTAATCACTGAAACTTTTTCTCTTCATCCACAGATCTACATTTGTGATGCCCTTGCAAGTAATTTGATCCTATAATGGAGTAAGTTTCTGTAAGGAATGTGTACTCTATTAAAGTAAAAATCTTCTTTTTATCAAGGATGGTGTGATTGGTCTAGCTGTCGGTGGGCTCAAAATTTCTGAATCTGGTGTCTCTTGGACCATCTTGTAGCATGTAGCATTAATCAGACCCAACTCAGATACTGAGAACAGACCTAACAGGACTTAACTTAAACCCTGAGGTCAAGTCCCAAACATTTGTGCATTAAGTCAGTTATATTGCTTGTCCTACCATCATCTTGTCTGGTTCTACAAATTGCTTTGTTTCTTTTGATCATTTCTGCCACTGAATGACACCTCTAGTGACTGGCTTTCCTAATTGGAATTCTGACTCCATTCTCTTTTAAGTGAGCTGATCATTTACTATCAGTAAGAATTCTGAGATCTGGAATTCAACCTCAGACCTAGTCCAAGGCCTAGATTGTCATGTCTTCCTGGGATTGACACTGAAAATGTCCATGTCTGTAAGCTAGATTCCCTCCAGGCTCCACTGACACCCCATCCTAGCCCTTCACTGAGACCTTTTAAGATAGCATTTCCTTCCCCATCAATTATGTCTTTACTGATTATTAAAATCCCTTGTCACTGTGTTTAAATCATCCTGTCTCTGTTGAGTTGTTTCCCATTATCAAAATATTTTTTAAGCAGAAATAGTAGATAGCTAAATGGCAGGGCAAGAAGAAAGAGGAACTAGCAAAGTGCCAGGAGGCACTGAATTTATGAAGCCATGAGTGTTGAAAAGTAATTTTGGATGATTTTTCTCCATCGCACATCTCTAATAGGATTTTTAAATTAGTCTTTGTTCCACCATGTCTTAAAGACACTTAAGTTGTTTATCTGCCTCGAGACTCATATTTTTTAATCTATATTCCACTCAACTGTCAAAATGATCTTTCTAGTTAGCAAATCTGGCCTGGTCACTTATCTTTTTGAATCCTTTGATGGCTCTTATTTTTTTATTGATATGACAAATGCCTCATTAATGAATTTGCTCAAACTTATTTTTACTCATGACCTGCTACTGTCCTCCCACACTTTATTGTTTTGAAATTCCAAACTCTCACCAAATATTTGATTACATACTTTGGTGTGCTGTGTCCAGCTCCTGCAGGCTCCTACTGACTCACAAGAACTGACAGTTAAATATTCAAAAATGTTGCCAATAATTACCAAATATTTGGTAGCTTGAAATTAGCCATGGTGGGAGTATATACTATGGAAATCAGCCAATGCCACAAATCAGGGCTCTTCCCTCTAAGATAGGCAGATGACCAGCACTGAAAGCCGCTCATGTACTTCAGATGTTAATATCCTAAAGGTTGTTTGGATTTCCATTCCCTTCCACTGGGTGATCTATGAGTGAAGATAAAATGGATGGCAGAGTCAGAGCTGGAAAGCTTATCCTTTCTTAGTGTGTACAAAAATGTCTAGTCAAAGTTCTGAGATGGAGAAAATTAAAACTTTATACTATAAATAAAAATAGCAGCTATAATAGCAATGACAATAAAAATCCTTTGTGCTTGGAGACATATATGTATTTTTTAATGTGAGTTATTTTGCTGTTATATCAAAATTTAATTAAGTTTGACTACAATGTAGCCCTTATTGAATATTTCTAAATAAGATAATTAATTTTCAATTTGCACCTCATACAATAAAACTTACACAATAGAGTATTCAAAATGATACTTACACTTTATGCATTGTTGATTAAACCTATATTGAGTAAGATTAAAACATGACTTAATTCTTTCAGTTTTTAAAAACATTCTTATTGTGTTTCAAGTAGGAACTCCCAGATCCCTATTGTAAAAAACATAATTTCCATTCAAAATATACTTATGTGATGACTTTTTACTGATCTCACCAAGCAGTTTTAGATTTGTCATTGTTTGGTTTAGGCAGTGGGTCTGCAATTCTTTTTAACCCTCATGTTAGGTACAAAGGTTTGAAGTAAAAGATTTAGGGGAACTTTTCACCACTAGAGTAAATTACTGATTTAAAAAAAGTGTTTTTGGAATAACAGCATATCTCTAATCTAGAAGGACTTCAACATTCTAGTATAGGGTACAGTCTAAAGACATCCTGAATTTTGGAGCTAAAGAAAAATCTAAATAACACACGTTGATTGCTTAATTGAATTGGAAAAAATACTCTGAATTTAAATGTATGTTTAACCTCATGCTATACTTAACACAGCAATATTATGCTTCATTATTTCTTTATCTAATAAACAGATCCAGGAAATTACAACCTTTATGCTTTTAACTTTTACCCCTCTTAACAATGTAGGTAATATGCAATACTTGTATTGGTCTATTAGCTTAATGATACATGACAGATAGAAGGAAAAAAGGAAGTGATAACTAAGAGAAAAAAATATTTCGATCTTTCAATGTTTATTTTTTATGCTGAATATCATAAAATGTCTAGAGCTTATCCTTGAGAAGTCCTATAACTGAACTAATGTCCATGTGGATCCCCTAAATTGCAGAGATTTTTAATCTTTCTAGGAAATACAAATATAATTTTTATTGCTCTCTTAAAGATTGTAATAACTGTCCCAGGCAATTCCTATCATCTAGTAATATATGACATGTTGTGAGTGAGGGTAGAAATACATCAAAACTTTGCTGTACATTTGTTTGCAGATGTGAATGAGCATCCAGGAATTGACTACAGTGTAGTATTTTGTCTTGCCAGGGAGAAAAATTTTTGAGAAAAAAGGACTTGATGGCTATCGTAACAATGCCTCTTTGATCACCAAGATTTTGCAGATGCTACTTCAGATGCTACTTCTTCCTAATATATCCTTCTTGCTTAATTTCCTTGTGACCCTCCCCAAGTTTACCCACTTGACTGACTTGGAATTGATTAATACATTCATTTATGAAATACGTGTTAAGCAATTATTATGTACTAGGCATTCATCTAGGCACTAGGAATTCAGACAAAAAACCTTGCCCTCAGGGAGATTCACATTCTAGTGGAGGAAATACATGACAAATAATTAATTAAATGTGTGATAGAAGAGAGAATCATCATTTAAAATTTAGTTTCAGCACTAACTTCTTTGGAAAGCCTTCCTTGATCCCCCCAGCCTGTGTTCTGTTCCATTTCTAGCTAGTTCCAGAGGATCCCATAGTTCTCTCCATTAAAGCTACAGCTTTACATCATCATCATCTCTTTACATTTCTCTCTGATAGAAGACTCCAAGAAGGTAGGTACCATATTTTCTCCATCTTTTCTCAAAGTGACTAACCCAATTCCTGGGTCATGATATATTTGAGAAAAAGAGCTATAATTTATTAAGCCCTTTATTCATTTAAGGTATTATTCTAAGCCCTTTCCATGTAAAGGCAGTTTTCTTCTGTGTCATAACAAACTACCACAAACTTAGTGGCTTATACACACGTTTATTATCTCATAGTTTCTGTAGATGAGAAGTCTGGGCACAGCTTAACGAGGACTCTCTGTTGAGGGTCTTACAAGGTTGCAATCAACGTGTCATCAAGGCCATGTTTTTATCTGAAGATTTGACTGGGGAAGAATCTGCTTCCAAGCTCACTTAGGTTGTTGGCAGTTCTCATTTCCTTACAACTCTATGACTCAGGATCCTGGATACCTACTGGCTATTACCTAGAAACTGCCCTCAATTCCTAGAGGCCACATACAGGTCCCTACCATGTGACTACATATGCAGTTCACAACACTGCTGTTTGCTTCTTTAAGGCCATCAAGTGATTCTTTCTCTACACTCTGACAAGGTAGAGTCTAATGTAAGGAAATGTAATTGTGGGAATGACATTCCATCACCTTTGCCGTAATCTCTTGCTTAGAAATATGTCAGAAGTTCCACCCATACTCAAGGGGAGGGAATTCTATAAGAGCACGATTCATCAGGGACTGCTTTAGAATGTATCTGCCATACCCTGTATTATCTCATTTAATTCTCACAATTCTATAAGGCATGCACTATTATTATGAAGTTAAAGAAGCCAAGGGCATCAGCTAATAAAAAGCCAAGCCAAGTTTTTAAGTCAGGAAGTTCTAGTCCATAGTCTCAACTTCCCTCTTGCATTATACAGGCATACCTTTTTTTATTGCACTTCACTTTTTTTTTGTTTTGCGGGTTTTTCTTTTTTTTTTTTTTTTTTTTTACAAATTGAAGGTTTGAGGGAACCCTGCATCAAGAAGTCTATATATACTCACTTTGTGTCCCTCTGTGACATTTTGGTAATTCTTGCAGTATTTCAAATTTTTTCATTATTATTATATTTGTTACAGTGATTTGCAATCCGTGATCTTGGATATTACTATTGTAATTATTTGGGGGCGCCACAAACTGTGCCCTTATAAGGCAGCAAACTTAATCGATAAATGTTGTGTGTGTTCTGACTGCTCCACAAAATAGCTGTTCCCATGTTTCTCCCTCTCACTGGGCCTTCCTATTCCCTGAGACACAATATTGAAATGAGGCCGAGGGCGCCTGGGTGGCTCAGTTGGTTAAGCGACTGCCTTCGACTCAGGTCATGATCCTGGAATCCCTGGATCGAGTCCCGCATCAGGCTCCCTGCTCGGCAGGGAGTCTGCTTCTCCCTCTGACCCTCCCCCCTCTCGTGTGCTCTCTCTCTCATTCTTTCTCTCTCATAAATAAATAAAATCTTTTAAAAAAATGAGGCCCATTAATAACCCTACAATGGCCTCTAAGTGCTCAAGAGAATGGAAGAGTCCCATGTCTCTCACTTTAAATCAAAAACTAGAAATGATTAAGCTTAGCAAGGAAAGCATGCTGAAAGCCAAGATAGGCTGAAAGCTAGGCCTCTTGTACCAAACAACCAAGTTGTGAAAGCAAAACAGAAGTTCTTGAAGTAAGTTAAAAGTGCTGCTCCAGTAAAAACAAGAATGGTAAAAAGCAAAAACAGCCTTATTGCTGACATGGAGAAAGTTTTCGCGGTCTAGATGGAAGATCAAATCAGCCGCAACATTCCCTTAGGCAAAACCTAATCCAGAACAAGGCCCTAACACGTTTCAATCCTGTGACAGTTGAGAGAGGTGAATAAACTGAAGAAAAAAAGTTTGAAGCTAGCAGAGGGTTCATGAGGTTTAAGGAAAGAAGTCATCTCCACAACAGAAAAGTACAAGGTGAAGCAGAAAGTGTTGATGTAGAAACTGCAGCAAGTTATCCAGAAGATCCAACAAAGATATTTAATGAAGGTGGCTACACTAAACAGGAGACTTCAATGAAGACAAAACAGTCTTATATTAGAAGAAGATGCCATCTAGGACTTTGATAGTTAGAAGTCAGTAGCCTAGCTTTAAAGCTTCAAAGGACAAGCTAACTCTCTTGTTAGGAGCTAATTCATTTGATGACATTAAGTTAAAGCCACTGCTCATGCACCATTATGAAAATCCTAAGGTCTTTAAGAATTATGCTAAATCTACTCTGTTTGTGCTCAAATGGAACAAACCTGGGATGACAGCACATCTGTTTACAACGTGGTTTACTGAATATTTTAGGCCCATTGTTGAGACTTACTGCTGAGAGAAAAAGATTCCTTTCAAGATATTACTACTCATTGACAATACACTTGATCACCTAAGAGCTCTGATGGAGATGTACAATGAGAATAACGTTTTTTCATGCCAGCTAACACAATATCCATTCTGCAGCCCGTAGATCAAGAAATAATTTCAACTTTCAGGTTTTATTAATTAAGAAATACATTTCATGGGCCGCCTGGGTGGCACAGTCGGTTAGGTATCCGACTGGGTTTCGGCTCAGGTCATGATCTCAAGATTGTGAGATCCAGCCCCACATGGGCTCCATGCTCAGCGGGGAGTCTGCTTAAGTTTCTCTCTCCCTACCCTCTGTCCCTCCCCCCACCAAATAAATAAATAAATCTTAAAAAAAAGAAATATATTTCATAAGGCTATAGCTGTCATAGATAGTGATTCCTCTGATGGATCTGAGCCAAGCAAATTGTAAACTTTCTGGAAAGGATTCATCATTCTAGATGTCATAAGAACATTTGTGATTCATGGGGAGAGGTCAAAATGTCAACATTAACAAGTTTGGAAGAAGCTGATTCCAACCCTCATGGATGACTTTGAGGGGTTCAAGACTTCAGTGTAGGAAGTAACTGCAGATATGGTGGAAATAGCAAGAGAACTAGAAGTGGAGACTGAAGATGTGACCAAACTGCTGCAATCTCATGATAACACTTGAACAGATAAGGAGTTGATATGATAACAAAGGATTAAACAGCAGGATTTGAAAGGATTGACTCTAATTTTGAAAGAAGTTCTACTGCGGATGAAGTGCTATCAAACAGCACCACAAGCTACAGAGAAATCATTTATGAAAGGAAGAGTCAATCTATGCAGCATACTTCATTTGTTGTCTTATTTTAAGAACTTGCCACAGCCACCCAACCTTCAACAACACCACCACCCTGATCAGTCAGCAGCCATCAACATCAAGGCAAGACCCTCCACCAGCAAAAAAGATTATAACTTACTGAAAGCTCTGATGATGGTTAGCACTTTTAACAATAAAGTATATTTTAATTAAGATATGTACATTTTTCAACATAATGCTATTGCACACTTAATAGACTACAGTATAAATATAACTTATTATGTACTGGGAGGTCCAAAAATTCTTTTGACTTGCTTTATTGCAATATTTGCTTTATTGCAGTGGTCTGGAACCAAACTCGTATCTCTGAGGTATGCCTATATTGACCCCACTAAATATTTATTTATTTATTTATTTATATAATATATAAATCATGTATGTTTATATTTTATATATTTATATATGATACATATATATGTATATATATGATGATATGAAATGTATCTATGTACACAGTAGACATACACTAGCATGGCGAGTTGCTTAAACTAAGAATCTGAGAAAAGATAAGTTCATGTGTCTCATATATCTGTTGGGTGGAATATACGAAGGAATTTCCTGAGCATTATTTTGTCTACTATTAACTATTATTTTATTTCACTTCTTTATCCTTATTTTTTATTTTTAGTGTATTTATATTTCAATCCCATTATTTAAAATTCCTTATGGTACTAATATATTGTGAGGTCATTAATAATTATTGAGTAATATCCTATCATGTTGTATTGGTAGAATGATTTGGTTATTTATTCATTCTTTTGTAGTATACCTTCCCTAACAGGAATATAATTTCTATAAGAAAAAGGTCTTATCTGTTTTTAACCACTGTTGTATCCTAAGAGCCTATAAAATAGTAGGCACACAGTAGGCACTCAATACATAACTTTGACTTGAATGAATCAAATAAAAAAACATACTAGAAAGATAATTTCTAATCTACTAGCACTTTTTTTCTTTTCCTGTAATGTTGTTCTTACTGTTGGTATTTTACATACAAAGTATGTGGAGAATAAAATAGTGGAATTCATTCTCAAGCTTTATTTGGCTTTAATACACAATCAAACAGAAATGTATTTTGAATTTTTGTTGTTGTTTAAACATCATAAGCATTTAATTAAATTTCAAGTAGCTAGCGTTGGAAAGAATGTCTCACTCTGCCAAAACATAATCCACATAGATTTAAAGGAAAATTGTGTTTTCCCATATGGGTTTAACTCAGAAGGGCTAACTTATAAAGTGTTGCTCTGATCTCTGAAGACACACTCATTTCTATGATATATATCATATAATCAAACTACCTAAATGATTTTTGGAAACAAGATTCCTACAGCATTTTTCTCCTCTTTCACTTTCAGCTAGAAAATATCCAAATCGTTTATCATGAGGTAGATCTCTCTTATATCTTATAGCATAAACTCACGGCTAACATATGGTGTTATTTAGATGTGTAATAGAAAAGATTAATCAGCCGACAAAATGTCATTATAGAGGAAATATTTTAAACTGTGATTTTCTTTTTTCTCTCACTTATGGGCATCCAGCCAAATTCATCTGCAGCTGGCTTAAAGAACGACATGTGGATATTTTTTATTAAAAACCAAACTCTTAAATTATCAGTGGCACTAAATATATTTGGGATACCACACTAGAGGTCCATTGCTTATGAAATGTAAATATTTCCCTTTAATGAGAAATTACACTGTTGTTTTAATGGTGTGTGTACAAAGTGAATTTTTGGAGGGTTCATTGAAAGTATTAATATTACCAACATTGTCGGGGCGCCTGGGTGGCTCAGTCGTTCAGCGTCTGCCTTCGGCTCAGGTCATGATCCCAGGGTCCTGGGATCGAGCCCTGCATTGGGCTCCCTGCTCCGCGGGAAGCCTGCTTCTCCCTCTCCCACTCCCCCTGCTTGTGTTCCCTCTCTAGCTGTCTCTCTCACTCTGTCAAATAAATAAATAAAATCTTAAAAAAATATATTACCAACATTGTCAAAAACATCCGTTATCATTCCCTTACTGTTGGCTACCAAGACTTACAGTAAATGATTATGTATCCTAGATCTTTCTGGAAAGAGAAGGTTTTAATTCATGAATGGGAGGACTCATAGCAACAACCTTAATAAATGTAACTTCTCCTGAAGGAACACTTTAGCATTATTGAATTGTTTGATATGTTAAGGTGATCCTATTTTTAGGGAAAATACCCGCTGGCAGGAAAAAAAATCACACTTATTAACATATATATTATTGCTTTTTCAAAGTTATGTGAGTACTATAGGGATTAAATAAAAGAAAATCCATTTTAAGAGTTTTTAAAAATCATAGTAGCATTTCATCAATTTTTTTTTATTTTAAATCGAGCATAAAAGCAGATTAACATAAGGATTGGGGACCCAGTACCGCTTTTGATAGAGTCCTTCTACTTTAAAACATTGACAACCACTGCATCATCTCATTTGTTCCTCATAAAGGCCCCACTCCCACCTAAAATTGAATAAACTACCACAAATAGAGTGGGTAACTTTAGATAACCACAGTATTAATGAATTTCTGATTCATCCCAGGGGGTAAGTACTAATATAGCCACAGGTCACAGATGCAAACACAGATCTGTTTTATTTTAAAGCCTTTGCTTCTCACACAGACTTTCATTGTAGTTTCTGGACCAATTTTTTTTTTTTTAAAGATTTTGTTTATTTATTTGAGAGAGAGTGTGAGCACAAGCAGAGGGAGGGGCAGAGACAGAGGGAGAAGCAGGCTTCCGGCCGAGCAGGGAGCCCAATGCGGGACTCGATCCCAGGACCCTGGGATCATGACCTGAGCTGAAGGCAGACGCTTAATGACTGAGCCACCCAGGCGTCCCTGGACCAATTTAACATTTGTCTTATCTATATGTATCCTGCCTGGAGAGACTGTAGGTTTTTAGCAGTTTTCTAGAATCCATGACTGATACCCTCATTTTGTGTGGGTGCCATTGTGCCACGACTTATTTCTTCATGCTGGTCATATATTTATACATTTACATATTCACTTTATAAATCTAACAAAGAACGCATCCCCATAAATTTCTCAAAACCTACTGGATATGTGACACATTAATTTGGAATACATTTGTATAAATTAACATGCTAAGTATCCAAACTAAAATTCAGTCTAGCTAGCAGTATGAACCCTACTTCATTTATATTTCCAGAGCATGAATTACATTTTTTTTTACTGAATAGGACAATCTTTCCTTAATGAGTTCTATCTAAAAATAATGAATACAGCATTAAATATGAAGTCACAGAGGTTGTTTACATTGGTAACTGTTCATAAAATTAGTATTTCCTTAGTTCCCAGGGATAGTAGCTAAATTGTTTATTAGCAGACACAAACAAATTAATCTGTTGGAAGAGAAATAAGCACAATATCCTTTGACATTTTCATGCATGATAAACACTGGTTTATTCTACAAAATTTATGTTGAACGGAAAATAATACCCAATCCAATTAAATAAATATGCATTGAACATTGCCATTAACATCTTATTCTACTAAATATGAAGGTTCCAAACATATCTAAAACATAGCTTCTGGCCTCAAAGAATATAGTGTCTTTTAGAGAGAATAAGACAAGTAATTTTTCAAGTGAGTCTTAAGGGCCTAGTACTATAGGTTTTATAAAAATGATGCAAAGTGCTATGAGAATTTAAAGGAGAATGACCTAACATTGAGTTGGGGTGATTAAGAAGAGCTTTAAAGAATTGGTACAGTTGAGATCTCTCTTTAATTATGCATCTTTATGTTATGAAGGTAGATAGAAAGGTCATTACACTAAGGGTATATAGTTTGAGCAATGATGTGAAATGAAAGCATTCATTATGTTTAGAGGAATAAGAATTCCCATTTGACTACAGAACAAGCCATTCATTCTTTCACCAATACCTAATGAGTGCTTACCATGTGTTAGGCACATTCTTTTAGGGATGGGAATTTAGCAATGAGCAAAATAGACAAAAATCTCCACCTCTGAAGTTTACTTTGGTGTGATGAAAGATAGTAGACTTACAAAAATACAAATAGGTGAATGAATGACATGAATTAGAGCTGCTGTATCTAAAGATGAACCTTAATTCTGTTTTAATTTAATACTTTGAAAATTTGTGAATGGCAGTAAGGGTACTCTCATATATAACAATTAGCATCTGCTTGAGAATGCATTAGAATTGAAGTAAAAGAAATGGAATCAGTTAGGAGGTCGCTTCAAGTATTTCAGGTATAATGTCACAAAGGAGTAAATTAGGGTGATGGTTATAGGAATGAAAAGAGAGAAAATGTGTGAAGTACATTAAAGTGAAGAATTTGTAGGATTTGGCAACTCTTTAAATGTTTGAGAATAGGAAGAGGGTAAAGTCTGAAGGATTTAATACTTTAATAATGGGGGAAGGGTTGTGCCATTATCTGCAAAGGCAAGAGGAAATCAGTGTAAGATGGTTTGAAAAAGAAGGTAATAATTCTAATGTTTGCCATTTGAGAAATGATCAGGATATACCAATGATAAAGTGGATCAGACCCTGAGAAAGTTGGACTGGCAACTCTGAGTTAGGAATCAAAGCTAAATATAGAAGATTTAGAATGATTTTCACTGGTTTAGTGATGCTATTTTGAGTGTCACTTGGGAATGAACATGAAGGAGGAGAATGGAACTCCTTGGAAGTATCTATACTTGAAGAGTTTGAGATGGATTAGGGTTAATGTTAGATAGAATTTGGATGAGTTATGCTTTGAAATTATTTTTAATCTAGGGGAAAGACAGAGGAAAACAAGGCAACTAAGCCGACAGAGAAGAAACAATGTAATATAGGAAGAGCCTAACACTGATGGCATGAAGAAATGAAAGAAGTATGATTAACAATGACCCACTCTGTAAAGATCCAAGAAAATGAGGACTAGGAATATGGCATTTGTTCATGAAATTAAGACACCATTTTTTAAAGATTTTATTTATTTACTTGAGAGAGAGAGAGAGAGATTATGAGCCAGGGGAGGGGCAGAAGGAGAGGCAAGCTCCCCGCTGAGCAGGGAGCTATACTGGGCTGGATCCCAGGACCCTGATGACCTGAGCCAAAGGTAGACATATAACTGACTGAGCCACCCAGGTGCCCCTAAGATATCATTTTTAAGTGTCTTTCTAGAATGCAATAAAATCAACAAAGCAAGACACCAAGGAATGCATGCTATATGATTCCATGTACATGAAGTTCAAGAACAGGGAAAACTAATCTTATGGTAAAGATTACAGTATTATTCTTGAGGGAAATATTGACTGGGAAGTGATATAAGGGAAACTTCTGAGGATGCCAGAAATGTTCTACATCATGATTTAGGTTGTTACACTACTATATACACATGTAAAACTTAGTCAAGTTATACTTAAGATTTGTGTGCTTCACAAATCTTAATGTGCTTCACCATAAATAAATTAAATATCAATTTTTAAAAAGTGAATAAAAAGGAAAAAAGGAAAGAGGGAAGGAAGGGACGAAATCTGACCCATATTTGCTTTATTGAACACTGGATCCAGCTTCATGTAAAATCAAACATAATTCCAGACACAAAAGTAACATGAGTCACTAATTTCCCTGTATTTTTTCATAATAGGGCTATATGTTCTGTCATTTGCAATATAAGGAGTCCTAACTTGTACATATTTAGATAAAAGTTTGTGTCATTTTACAATTTGAATTATAATTATAAATTGTAATGATGTTTTAAAAGTCATAATAAAAGTCAGATGTGGTTTTGGAATATGTATAGTTTATATAATTAGATATTTTTTATAATATTTATTATTTTGAATATTCAAACTGTAAATTCAGACATGCTATGTATTTTATGAATTCGACTCAGTGTTATAAAGCAAACTTTTTTTTTAAGATTTTATTTATTTATTTGACAGAGAGAGACACAGCGAGAGAGGGAACACAAGCAGGGGGAGTGGGAGAGGAAGAAGCAGGCTTCCCATGGAGCAGGTAGCCCGATGCGGGGCTCGATCCCAGGACCCTGGGACCATGACCTGAGCCGAAGGCAGACGTATAAAGCAAACTTTTACTACATGACAGTATCAGAGTTTAAGGATAAATAGAAATAAGGCTGTTAATTATACCATTTCATGATCTGTAATAGATTATATATAAAAGATAGGCTCATCTTAATGAACAGTAGACACCCACATAACAATTTTTAAAGTTTTATATTAATTAAAATATTGAATAAATTAAGAATATAAAACAAAGCATATACAATTATATATATAATAGAAGGTGTATATATGTCTATGTATATTGATAAAATTATCAAATTAATCCATAAATTTAATATATTCCAAAGGAAAATATGCATATGGATTCTGTAGAAGTTGATAAAGCTAATTCTAAAGATCCTCATGAAATTAAAATATATAATACTCAAGAAAATACAGCAACATGGAAATGAGAGAAATTTATTCAAAATATAATAATATATAAAACTACAATATTTAAATAAATACGGTATTAGTGTAGAGCTAATACTACTAATACTACTAATACTACTAATACTACTACTAATACTACTAAATACTAATACTAATTTACATGTGGTACATTATGATGATATATATGTATTTCAAGTCAAGCTACTTGAGTTATTCATACATAAATTTTTTTATTCTTATGTTAATCCCCATACATTACATCATTAGTTTTAGATGAAGTGTTCCATGATTCATTGTTTGTGCATAACACCCAGTGCTCCATGCAGAATGTGCCCTCCTCAATACCCACCACCAGGCTAACCCATCCTCCCACACCCCTCCCCTCTAGAACCCTCAGTTTGTTTTTCAGAGTCCATCATCTCTCATGGTTCGTCTACCCCTCCGATTTCCCCCACTTCATTCTTCCCCTCCCACTACCTTCTTCTTCTTCTTTTTTTTTTTCTTAACATATATTGCATTATTTGTTTCAGAGGTACAGATCTGAGATTCAACAGTCTTGCACAATTCACAGCGCTTACCAGAGCACATACCCTCCCCAGTGTCTATCACCCAGTCACCCCATCCCTTCCCACCCCACCCCCCACTCCAGCAACCCTCAGTTTGTTTCCTGCAATTAAGAATTCCTCATATCAGTGAGATCATATGATACATGTCTTTCTCTGTTTGACTTATTTCACTCAACATAATACCCTCCAGTTCCATCCACGTCGTTGCAAATGGCAAGATCTCATTCCTTTTGATGGCTGCATAATATTCCATTGTATATATATACCACATCTTCTTTATCCATTCATCTGTTGATGGACATCTTGGCTCTTTCCACAGTTTGGCTATGGTGGACATTGCTGCTATAAACATCGGGGTGCACGTACCCCTTCGGATCCCTACTTTTTTTTTTTTTTTTGAATAGACATACATTTTAATCTGTGTTTTTTTTTTTTTAAGGATGAGGAAAACCAGACTGAGTGCTAGAACCTAAGATTCCAATTTCCAGTAAAGCACTCTTTCTACTCACTATATTCCAGAAATTTTAGAAATACAAGTTATTTATAAAACTTCACTATCACACCTTGCTTCCACTTCTGGACTCGGTTCGCATCCAAAATGTAGAAACAGATTTTGAATTTGTTCTCAAAATATTTTAAACATCTTTGTACCTGCCCATATATCTCTTCCTATTCCAAATTGCAGATAGGCGGTGATGCCATCCTTCTAGTAAGTCTTTGAGGTCTGTCGCCTATAATATAATTTTTTTAAATAATAAGTAATTGTGAAGGAATTCAGTGGAGAGTTCTTACAGAATGAGTCACCCCCTGCCATGGGTCTTAGAATGCTGGGGAAGTGGGGAGCCTAGGTGGCTCAGTCGTTAAGCGTCTGCCTTCGGCTCAGGTCATGATCCCAGGGTCCCGGGATCGAGCCCCGCATTGGGCTCCCTGCTCGGCCGGGAGCCTGCTTCTCCCTCTCCCACTCTCCCTGCTTGTGTTCCCTCTCTCGCTGTGTCTCTCTCTGTCAAAAAATAAATAAAATCTTAAAAAAAAAAAAAGAATGCTGGGGAAGTAAATGCTCTCCAGATGCACGTGACTGTAATACCTCAGCATAAGGTAAACAGAGTTAAGTTAAAGTGAGTGCTTAAATGAGCTTGATCGCAAATGTCCTGCGCTGCTCTGAGTACAGAAATCGCATCCAGCCAGTAGGTAGCAGCCTTCCAGAAAGCCAGCCCTCTGGAAACCAAACCACAGCTGCTGGTTAGCAGTATTTTCGTTGGCCTCCTTCTTTGGAGTCTGCTGGGATTCCTCACCGGTTTCCTAGTTCCAACCCTGCAGTCAGCTTCATACCAGCTTTTACATTGCTCTTTTGCAAACACCTGGCTGTTGGTTGATTATTAGACCCACAGAATATGAGCATCAAAGAGCACCACAAGATGACCTAAATCAACTCTCTTCTTTACCCATCGATATTTTGAAGATGAGAAAAATTAGATCTGCCAAGATTAAATAACCCATGCTATTCTGTGATCCCAAACCCAGGTTATTCCTAACCAAAGAGAGGCCCCAAACCTGGGAATTGTGGCTGTGATTATAAAACATGACATTTGTTCCTAAGTGGTCTGAACAATTTTATTTGTCTTTGGCTTAGACCCCTGAAGTGGGATGCTCAAATGTGGCTTAGGAACTCTGAATTTCTCTGTTCTTATTCCTGTGGGGTTTAGTGTCCTAAACTACTGATTTTTCCATTTGCTTTTTTTTTTATTTTTATTTTTTTATTTTTTTTTATTCTTTTTTTTTTTTATTCTTATGTTAATCCCCATACATTACATCATTAGTTTTAGATGAAGTGTTCCATGATTCATTGTTTGTGCATAACACCCAGTGCTCCATGCAGAATGTGCCCTCCTCAATACCCACCACCAGGCTAACCCATCCTCCCACCCCCCTCCCCTCTAGAACCCTGTTTGTTTTTCAGAGTCCATCGTCTCTCATGGTTCGTCTACCCCTCCGATTTCCCCCGCTTCATTCTTCCCCTCCCGCTACCTTCTTCTTCTTCTTTTTTTTTTTCTTAACATATATTGCATTATTTGTTTCAGAGGTACAGATCTGAGATTCAACAGTCTTGCACAATTCACAGTGCTTACCAGAGCACATACCCTCCCCAGTGTCTATCACCCAGTCAGCCCATCCCTCCCACCCCACCCCCCACTCCAGCAACCCTCAGTTTGTTTCCTGCGATTAAGAATTCCTCATATCAGTGAGGTCATATGATACATGCCTTTCTCTTTTTGACTTATTTCACTCAACATAATACCCTCCAGTTCCATCCACGTCGTTGCAAATGGCAAGATCTCATTCCTTTTGATGGCTGCATAATATTCCATTGTATATATATACCACATCTTCTTTATCCATTCATCTGTTGATGGACATCTTGGCTCTTTCCACAGTTTGGCTATTGTAGACATTGCTGCTATAAACATCGGGGTGCACGTACCCCTTCAGATCCCTACTTTTGTATCTTTGGGGTAAATACCCAGTAGTGCAATTGCTGGATCATATGGTACCTCTATTTTCAACTTTTTGAGGAACCTCCATACAGTTTTCCAGAGTGGCTGCACCAGCTTGCATTCCCACCAACAGTGTAGGAGGGTTCCCCTTTCTCCGCATCCCCGCCAACATCTGTCATTTCCTGACTTGTTAATTTTAGCCATTCTGACTGGTGTGAGGTGGTATCTCATTGAGGTTTTGATTTGGATTTCCCTGATGCCGAGCGATATTGAGCACTTTTTCATGTGTCTGTTGGCCATTTGGATGTCTTCTTTGGAAAAATGTCTGTTCATGTCTTCTGCCCATTTCTTGATTGGATTCTTTGTTCTTTGGGTGTTGAGTTTGATGAGTTCTTTATAGATTTTGGATACTAGCCCTTTATCTGATATGTCATTTGCAAATATCTTCTCCCATTCTGTCAGTTGTCTTTTGGTTTTGTTGACTGTTTCCTTTGCTTTGCAAAAGCTTTTTATCTTGATGAAGTCCCAATAGTTCATTTTTGCCCTTGCCTCCCTTGCCTTTGGCGATGTTTCTAGGAAGAAGTTGCTGCGGCTGAGGTCAAAGAGGTTGCTGCCTGTGTTCTCCTTTAGGATTTGGATGGACTCCTGTCTCACATTGAGGTCTTTCAACCATTTGGAGTCTATTTTTGTGTGTGGTGTAAGGAAATGGTCCAGTTTCATTCTTCTGCATGTGGCTATCCAATTTTCCCAACACCATTTGTTGAAGAGACTGTCTTTTTTCCATTGGACATTCTTTCCTGCTTTGTCAAAGATGAGTTGACCATAGAGTTGAGGGTCCATTTCTGGGCTCTCTATTCTGTTCCATTGATCTATGTGTCTGTTTTGGTGCCAGTACCATGCTGTCTTGATGATGACAGCTTTGTAATAGAGCTGGAAGTCCGGAATTTTGATGCCGCCGGCTTTGCTTTTCTTTTTCAACATTCCTCTGGCTATGCGGGGTCTTTTCTGGTTCCATACAAATTTTAGGATTATTTGTTCCATTTCTTTGAAAAAAGTGGATGGTATTTTGATGGGGATTGCATTGAATGTGTAGATTGCTCTAGGTAGCATTGACATCTTCACAATATTTGTCCTTCCAATCCATGAGCACGGAACGTTTTTCCATTTCTTTGTGTCTTCCTCAATTTCTTTCATGAGTATTTTATAGTTTTCTGAGTACAGATCCTTTGTCTCTTTGGTTAGATTTCTTCCTAGGTATCTTATGGTTTTGGGTGCAATTGTAAATGGGATCGACTCCTTAATTTCTCTTTCTTCTGTCTTGTTGTTGGTGTATAGGAATGCCACTGACTTCTGTGCATTGATTTTATATCCTGCCACTTTACTGAATTCCTGTAGGAGTTCTAGCAGTTTTGGGGTGGAGTCTTTGGGGTTTTCCACATAAAGTATCATATCATCTGCAAAGAGTGAGAGTTTGACATCTTCCTTGCCAATTTGGATGCCTTTGATTTCTTTTTGTTGTCTGATTGCTGTGGCTAGGACTTCCAATACTATGTTGAATAGCAGTGGTGATAGTGGACATCCCTGCCGCGTTCCTGACCTTAGGGGGAAAGCTCTCAGTTTTTCCCCATTGAGAATGATATTCGCTGTAGGTTTTTCATAGATGGCTTTTATGATATTGAGGTATGTACCCTCGATCCCTATACTCTGAAGAGTTTTGATCAAGAAAGGATGCTGTACTTTGTCAAATGCTTTTTCTGCATCTATTGAGAGGATCATATGATTCTTGTTCTTTCTTTTGTTAATGTATTGTATCACATTGATTGATTTGCGGATGTTGAACCAACCTTGCAGCCCAGGGATAAATCCCACTTGGTCATGGTGAATAATCCTTTTAATGTACTGTTGGATCCTATTGGCTAGTATTTTGGTGAGAATTTTTGCATCCATGTTCATCAGGGATATTGGTCTGTAATTCTCCTTTTGGATGGGGTCTTTGTCTGGTTTTGGGATCAAGGTAATGCTGGCCTCATAAAATGAGTTTGGAAGTTTTCCTTCCATTTCTATTTTTTGGAACAGTTTCAGAAGAATAGGTATTAATTCTTCTTGAAATGGTTGGTAGAATTCCCCTGGGAAGCCATCTGGCCCTGGGCTTTTGTTTTTTGGGAGATTTTTGATGACTGCTTCAATTTCCTTAGTGGTTATAGGTCTGTTCAGGTTTTCTATTTCATCCTGGTTCAGTTTTGGTAGTTGGTACATCTCTAGGAATGCATCCATTTCTTCCAGGTTATTTAATTTGCTGGCATAGAGTTGCTCATAATATGTTCTTATAATTGTTTGTATTTCTTTGGTGTTGGTTCTGATCTCTCCTCTTTCATTCATGATTTTGTTGATTTGGGTCATTTCTCTTCTCTTTTTGATAAGTCTGGCCAGGGGTTTATCAATCTTGTTAATTCTTTCAAAGAACCAGCTCCTAGTTTCGTTGATCTGTTCTACTGTTCTTTTAGTTTCTATTTCATTGATTTCTGCTCTGCTCTTTATTATTTCTCTCCTCCTGCTGGGTTTAGGCTTTATTTGCTGTTCTTTCTCCAGCTCCTTTAGGTGTAGGGTTAGGTTGTGTACTTGAGACCTTTCTTGCTTCTTGAGAAAGGCTTGTATTGCTATATACTTTCCTCTTAGGACTGCCTTTGCTGCATCCCAAAGATTTTGAATAGTTGTGTTTTCATTTTCATTGGTTTCCATGTATTTTTTTAATTCTTCTTTAATTTCCTGGTTGACCCATTCGTTCTTCAGTAGGATGCTCTTTAGCCTCCTATTTGTATTTGAGTTCTTTCTGACTTTTGTCTTGTGATTGAGCTCTAGTTTCAAAGCATTGTGGTCTGAAAATAGGCAGGGAATGATTCCAATCTTTTGGTACCGGTTGAGACCTGATTTATGACCGAGGATGTGATCGATTCTGGAGAATGTTCCATGGGCACTAGAGAAGAATGTGTATTCCGTTGCTTTGGGGTGGAATGTTCTGAATATGTCTGTAAAGTCTATTTGGTCCAGTGTGTCATTTAAAGTCTGTATTTCCTTGTTGATCTTTTGCTTAGACGATCTGTCCATTTCAGTGAGGGGGGTGTTAAAGTCCCCCAGTATTATTGTATTGTTGTCGATGTGTTTCTTTGCTTTTGTTATTAATTGGCTTATATAATTGGCTGCTCCCATGTTAGGGGCATAGATATTTACAATTGTTAGATCTTCTTGTTGGATAGATCCTTTAAGTAGGATATAGTGTCCTTCCTCATCTCTTATTACAGTCTTTGGTTTAAAATCTAATTTGTCTGATATAAGGATTGCCACCCCAGCTTTCTTTTGGTGTCCATTAGCATGGTAAATGGTTTTCCACCCCCTCACTTTCAATCTGGGGCTGTCTTTGGGTCGAAAATGAGTCTCTTGCAGACAGCATATCGATGGGTCTTGTTTTTTAATCTAGTCTGATAGCCTGTGTCTTTTGATTGGGGCATTGAGCCCATTTACATTCAGGGTAACTATTGAAAGATAGGAATTTAGTGCCATTGTATTGCCTGTAAGGTGACTGTTCCCGTATATTGTCTGTGTTCCTTTCTGGTCTATGTTGCTTTTAGGCTCTCTCTTTGCTTAGAGGACCCCTTTCAAGATTTCCTGTAGGGCTGGTTTTGTGTTTGCAAATTCCTTTAGTTTTTGTTTGTCCTGGAAGCTTTTTATCTCTCCTTCAATTTTCAATGACAGCCTAGCTGGATAGAGTATTCTTGGCTGCATATTTTTCTCATTTAGTGCTCTGAATATATCCTGCCAATCCTTTCTGGCCTGCTAGGTCTCTGTGGATAGGTCTGTTGACAATCTAATGTTTCTACCCTTGTAGGTTACATATCTCTTCTCCCGAGCTGCTTTCAGGATTTTCTCTTTGTCTATGAGACTCGTAAGTTTTACTATTAGATGTTGGGGTGTTGACCTATTTTTATTGATTTTGAGAGGGGTTCTCTGTGCTTCCTGGATTTTCATGCCTGTTTCCTTCTCCAAATTAGGGAAGTTCTCTGCTATAATTTGCTCCATTATACCTTCTGCCCCTCTCTCTCTTTCTTCTTCTTCTGGGATCCCAGTTATTCTAATGTTGTTTCGTCTTATGGTATCGCTTATCTCTCGAATTCTGCCCTCGTGATCCAGTAGTTGTTTATCTCTCTTTTTCTCAGCTTCTTTATTTTCCATCATTTCATCTTCTATATTACTGATTCTCTCTTCTGCCTCATTTATTCTAGCAGTTAGCGCCCCCATTTTTGATTGCACCTCATTAATAGCCTTTTTGATTTCTACTTGGTTGGATTTTAGTTCTTTTACTTCTCCAGAAAGGGTTTCTCTAATAACTTCCATATTTTTTTCAAGCCCAGCTAGTATCTTTAAAGTGATGATTCTGAACTCTAGATCTGACATTGTACTAATGTCCGTATTGAGTAGGTCCCTGGCAGTCGGTACTACCTCTTGTTCTTTTTGTTGAGGTGATTTTTTCCGTCTTGTCATTTTGTGCAGAGGAGAATAGATGAATGAGAGAACAAAATGCTAGCAGAGTAACAACGTCCCCAGAAAATATACTCTAAACAAATCAGAAAAGTCCTGAAGCAGTGGGAAAAGAAAGGGAAAGAGAGAAAAAAGAAAAAGAAAAAAAAGAAAAAGATAAAGATAAAAACAAAAACAAACAAAACAAAACAACAACAACAACAAAAAACAGAATGTGATCAAATATGATCAGGCTGGTATATAGATCAGTGCCACACACTAGGTTTGGGGTGTATTTTGGTCTTTTAGAAGAAAGTGCCTCCCAAAATTTTAAAGAAAGAAAAACTTATATATGTACAAAAATAAGGGTTGATATGATGAAGGGATGGAATATGACTGTAAAGATGGAAATTATAAAAAATTTTATAAAAGGAATTGATAAGAAGTTGTTTGAAAAAAGAAAGAAGAGGATTTAAAAAAAGAAAAAAAAAGGGAGAGGATGTGATCAGGCAGGGGAATAGAAAACACCATATACTAGAGATTTAGGGTATATTTTGATCTGTTAGAAGAAACTATCTCAAAATTTTAAAGAGAGAACAACTTATATATATAAGCCAAAAATACGGGTAACTACTATGAAGGGATAGAATATGACTCTAAAAATGAAAAATAAAAATGTTTTTTTTTTTTTTTTTAAAAAAGGGATGATAAGATGTTGGTTGAAAAAGGGAAAAAGAAAAATTCCAAAAAGAAAAAAAAAGAAAAAAAGACAGTTAAAAAAAAATTAACTTTGAAAGACTAAAGAATCATGGTAAAAAAGCCATGAATTCTATGTGCAGTAGTCCCCTAGAGCTGGAGTTCTGCCGTTCTCATTGATGGGTAAACTTGGTCTTGGCTGGCTGTTCTCGCTGATCTTCTGGGGAGGGGCCTGTTGCCGTGGTTTCCAAATGTCTTTGCCAGACGCAGAATTGCCCCGCCCTTGCCCCCTCCCGGCTAAGTAATCTGCTCAGGTTTGCTCTCCGGGGCTTTTGTTCCCTGTGAGCTTTCCGTACAGCTTTGGAGGCGGAGAGTGAAAATGGCGGCCTCCCAATCTCCGCCGCGGAGGAGCCGAGAACTCGGGGCCCTGCTTCTCAGTGAGCCCCCAGAGAAAAGCCGTCAGTCACTCCCGTCTCCCCGGTCTCCAGCCGCACTCCGTGCTCACCCGGCCTGTGACCGCGCGTTTCTATCTCTGGCACCCGACCCCGTGTGGAGTCTCCAAACCCAGCAGATCCCTGCGGCGCACTCCCGCTCGGCTCCTCCCAGGGGAGGAAGGTGAGTCTCCCCGGATCTGCCGCTTGTTGGGTCCCTGCTGGAGGAGCGGGGGCCCGACTGTGCCGCGGATCACGGTTTATGGCAACCCCGAGCTGAGAGCCCGTGCCTGGGCTCCGCCTCTGCAGCCGGCTTCCCTGCTCCGATACCTGGGAGCTCTGCTGCACTCAGGCACCCCCGGTCTTTCTGTGACCCCGAGGGTCCTGAGACCACACTGTCCTGCGAGGGTTTCACCCCCCGCTCAGCCACCAGAGTGACGTCCCTCAGTGGAGCAGACTTTTAAAAGTTCCGATTTTGTGCTCTATCACTTGCCAGAAGCGGCCGCCGGAGGCCCCTCCCCCGCCGTCTAGCCTCCCGAATATCGCCTCGGATTCACTTCTCCGCACGTCCTACCTTCCAGAAAGTGGTCGCTTTTCTGATGAGAGAGTTGTTGCTCTTCTTTTCTTCGATCTCCTGTTGAGTTTGTAGGTGTTCAGAATGGTTTGATCCCTATCCAGCTGAATTCCTGAGAGGAGACGAAATCCAGGTCTCCTACTCCTCCGCCATCTTGCTCCTACTTGAGTTATTCAATAACAACTTTTGTTGTTATTGTTGAACGGACCTAATTAAACCATATATTAAACCATTTAAAGAAAAAAGTATAGATTTAAGGCCTTTGTCTATAAAATTATTAGTAAGAATTATATATAGGTATGTCTATAAGATTAGAAAGCCATTCTTAAACAAGAAATATAAAAATAAAAAGCCGCAGAATGATAATCATCTTAAATTTTTAAAAAGTATATCTCTCCAACAGGAGATATCATAAGCAACTTTGAAAGCATGGACTGTCAGTATGTATGTGCAGGCGGGTGTGTGTGTTTGCCTGTAAATGAGCCGATTAGGCATCAAGAGTATATAAAGATCTTTTTCTAGTGCTTAAAAACAACAAAATAAACCCCAAATTAAATCAAAACAACACAAAATCTCCTTCTTAAAATGGTAGTACAACAAAATCACAAAAATCTAAAGAAACAAAATGCCAAGAGAGCCAACAAAATGAATATTAAAACTGTGAATTAATTACCATGAAATTAATTTTACCAAACAATCAGAAAGACCTTTAAACAATTTCTTATGGATATTTAAAAAGTTAAATAGAAAAAAATTTTTTAAAAAGTTAAATAGAATTTGGGGGTCCACTTAGGACATAGAAGGGTGAAAAGTGTCATTGCAGAGGATAAAAATTAAGTTACCCCTAGCTGAATTGAAAACCTGTCATGCACTGGGGTAATCATTGTGACCTAAATCTGAGTAGATTGACTCAACCTTCCATACTGGAGATCTACTAAGAGAAGAGATGTATTCATTTTCAGGGATAAATACACAAAATAACAAGTGTATTCATAAATTATAGTAATACAAAGAAGAGGATGAAGGAGAATGAGAGGGAGAGGGAGAAATCCAACACATTTTCTAGAGACAAAGCAGTCAAAAGAACCAGACTCAGGTATCACACAGATGTTGCAACTCTCAGATAGGTAATATAAAGCAAGTGTGATTAATATGTCAAAGGCTCAAGGGGAAAAGATAGACAGTAGTTATAGATTCAGAAAAAAGCATTTGATAAAGTCCAATACCCATTCCATTCATGATTAAAAACTCTTGGCAAAGTAGAAATAGAAAGGAACTTCCAAACTGATAACACCTATAAAATCCTGCAGCTTAACATCAGACTTAATGGTGAAAGACTGAAAGCCCCCACCCTGAGATGTACAAGGCAAGAATTTTCATGCTAATCTCCTCTATGTAACATCATGCTAGTATTTCCAGCCAGTTCAGTAAGAAAAGGAAAAGAAATGTAAAAAACAAAAACAAAAACATACACATTGGAAAAAAATTAAAATATATTTATTCAAAGAAAACTTGGTTGTCTACATAGAAAATCAAAAAGAATCTTCAGAAATCTCTAAATAAAGAATAAGTGAGTTGAACAAGATCACAGGAATACAAGAACACAAAAATCAGTTTGGTTTCTATATACTCACAATAACCAATGGAAATTCAAAATTTAGAGACAGTATCATTTATAATAGCAACAAAAGTTAAATATTTAGTTCTAAATATAATAAAATATGTGCAAATTTTGTATGCTGAAAACTGACAAACCACTGTGGAAAAAATAAATGAAGACCTGAATAAATGGAGAGTTACATCACATTCATGAATTGGAAGATATAATATTGAAAAAGTATAAATTCTCCAAAATTGATCCACCAATATAACAAAAATCACAATCAACATTCCAGTAGGAATTTTTTGTAGATATTGACAAGCTGATTCTAAAATTTATATTAAACAGCAAAGAAACTGGAGTACCCAAAACAATTTTGAGGAAGAACAGAGTTGGGGAATCATATTTCCTGATTCAAGATAACTATAAACCACGGTATAACAAGAGAAGATAGATGATAGATAGATAGATAGATAGATAGATAGATAGATAGATAGATGATAGATTGATAGATGATGATCATAGATAGATGATAGATGATAGATATAGATAAATAGATGATAGATAGATGATAGATGAAAGAAACATAAAAAACAGTCTAGAAATATATTACACAAATATTGTCAATTGATTTTTTTTAACCCATTCTGTTTAGATAACCTCTGTTGTTTGCAGTTTGATACTTCTACATTGCTTATCTCATGCTGAAGATTCTTAAGCAGTGATTTGGGCAAAGATTTCAGAGAAAGTTTTTTTTACAAAGAAACTTTGGGAAAAAGCATTCTTAACAGAGGGCACTAAATGTGTTACGAGATAGTAATAGTAAATCACAAAAAAATTCTGGGTTTGTGTGGAGCATAAGGTGCATCTGTGGAGATGGCAGGTAAGAGACATGAAAAGTAGTTTGGAACCAAACCACTAAATGCCTTTTTGGCTTAGAATATCATGGAGAGCTACCGCAGACTTTTCAGCAAGTGGTCCTAGGCATTGTGTATGTGTGGTGGCAGAGGAAAAGTACCAAAATCTTTAAAAAGATTTTATTTATTTATTTATTTATTTATTTATTTATTTATTTATTTAAGAGAGAGAGTGAGTGAGAGAGAGCACATGAGCAGGGACAGAGGGAAAGGGAGAAGCAGACTCCCTGCTGAGCAGGGAGCCCAATACAGGACCGATTCCAGGACTCTGGGATCATGACCTGAGCCGAAGGCAAACGCTTAACTGACTGAGCCACCCAAGCACCCTTCAAAATTATTTTTTATGAGCAAGTTAAAATAGAAAGTCTCTAAATTTCTGTATTTTTCAAACGTTCTATCTGACTAAATGTTTTTTTTATAATAATTAGAAGTCTTTAAAACATACAGGCACATTAGGGGTGCCTATGTGGCTCAGTCAGTTGAGCATCTGACTTGATTTAGGCTCAGTTCATGATCTCAGGTTTGTGAGATCAAGCCCCACATTGGCTGCCGCACTCAGCACCAGGTCTGCTTGCGATTCTCTCTCTCCTGCTCCCTCTGCCCCTGCTCATGTACACTCTCTCTCTAAACAAATAAATAAAATCTTTAAAAAAAACAAAATAAAATTAATGTTTCATATTACTTAATGACTCACTAAATATGGGGTCAGAGGCAAAAAAGCAAGAATATGACATTCAGGTTTCTGATCTGTGCAAGACATCTTTAATTTGGCCAATTATTCCATAAATATAGTTAGCAGATACCAAAAGGGCAGTAGTTTAATGATGCATATGAAAAGGGCATGTGATAGGGCACCTGGGTGGCTCAGTTGGTTAAGCCACTGCCTTCGGCTCAGGTCATGATCCTGGAGTCCCGGGATCGAGTTCTGCATCGGGCTCCCTGCTCAGCAGGGAGTCTGCTTCTCCCTCTGACCCTCCCCCTTCTCATGCTCTCTCTCTCTATCTCATTCTCTCTCTCAAATAAATAAACAAAATCTTAAAAAAAAAAGAAAAGGGCATGTGATAGATAAGTTTTGGACTTAAAAATATGTTTTACGGATAGACACATGCAAAATATCAAATAGGCAGTTTAAAATACAGGTCTGATCATCAGAAAGGAGATGTGTACTGGCAATATGTAGTTTTAGTTAATTCAAACCAAACATTCATTCACTAATTCACTAATAAGAAATATTTTAGGGCCAAACATGTCTCATACACACACACACACACACACACACACAGACTGACAAAGAGAGAGAGAGACCTCTAATTGTTTATATCAACCCTTTGAAGAAGATGTTGGGAACTTAGCAATGGAACCAGTGACCCATGGAATGCAAAAATGAATAAAGAAACTCAGCAGGGCTGAGAATACTTTTATTATCTCCCATTTTAGGGTGCAGGTTGAAGAAGAGTTGGTCAAGCAGGACAACAGTATTTTAGGAAAGGTAAGATAATGGCGAAGTTGAAGCCAAAGGAGCATGGTTCCAAGAATGATTAAGGAGTTTAGATTATTTTAAATGGATTAGATCAAGTATAAAATGAAGAAGTCTTTGATTATCCAATTAGATGATTTATGTATAAAGTTTTGTTTTTTTCATTAATTTTGATAGTTCAGGGAATGAAATGAACTAGTAAATTAGAGTTAAAGAAAGACTGTATAGACTATACTTGCAAGCTGTTAAATTAGGGAGGTAGGAGAGAGAATAAGAAACTTGATGAAGAAAAATAAATTTTTCTCTCTTTGACATTAAAAAAAAAACAGATTTTAGTATAAGGTATACCTGGGCATAGGTGTAGAAAGAAAGTTGGCAATACAAAAGAAAGGAATAGTTATGTAGAAAAGACAGATTCCAGATTAGCCAAATAAACAAGATCAAAAAGAGAAATGAAAACTTAGGAAACAAAGTGTAGGTGTGAAAACAAAATATTTCAGGAGTGGTAGGGTAAAAGGAGAATCATGGCTAATGCAAACCCAATTTCCAATCCAATCTCAACATTTAATTAGGAAGTCCTTAACATCAAAATGCTTGCTTCCCATGTCTTACAGCATTTGAAAAGGAGCATATGAAATAGATCCTTAGAGCTATTAAATTAAGTTTTTAACATATGTTCAAATAAGTTTGAGAATTGAAGGCTATTACTCATTTTTGGCAGATAAAATGAAATATTATGAAATTGTTCTTAAATCTAGTAGCAAATCTAGGTCATTCAAATATGCTTCAATTTACTACTAATTTATACCTGGGTACTTTAATTAAATGTTCTGTGGAACACAGTGCATAAAATAGAAATATAGTATTTGCATAGAATAATTTATTTACACTTTTTAAGGATATACAGTTTTAATTGTAATTGGATTGTGGGATATGGGTGAACTGTTTGAAGAAGGCTGTTCATTAAATGATCTTTTGAAACTTAATTATAGAATCACATCTTTAAAATCGTAAGGAAAGGTAATTTGCATTAATTTCTTGAATTAGATGATTCAGTATACTTATTTAAGTAACTACCTTTCAAGAATGAGATTGAGAGAAATCTGCTAAGCGTTGCATTTCAGCAGACTATAAATCACTCAACAATAACTTCAAAACTAGGCTGACGCTGTGAGAGAACAAAATCATGACTCTTTGTGCAGCATAAGCATATTTAAAATACCTGGGTAGTAAAAAACATAAACAGCCTGGAAAAATACAGGAAGAAAGGTTTAACATCTGGTGCCAGGAACTCACTAAAGACAGATCAAGGAGGCATTCTGAACATATTTCCACATATTTCACAAAATAAGTCTTTGATTAAGAGTGATGATACCAAAAAGGATGTGCTTTCAAATTGAACATATAATATAACATGTATATTAAATATTTTGTAATAACATTATTCTTACATTTATAATTTTTTTAAATCTAGTGAGTTACCAGGACTCCTCTATAGTTCACACATATTAAGAAGTCTCAAAACTTACTGTTAGAAAAATCCAATCAAAATATATAATATTTCTAATAATTCAGTGACTCATTTGCACTTTTTATTTATTGATTATAGCCCTACTTAAATATTTTCCACTACAGAAAATAATTCAGTACAAGATGAATTATATATAAGAGGGATTAGCAGTTCTATTTGTAACAAAATTCATTTTAAATTAATTTATTGTAATGGTGTGCCCATATAATTTCCATGGGAACTTCCTGCAAAATCCCTGTTTAATTTTTTTAAATATTCAAAACAGGCTATACTCTGTAAAGACCAAAAACTCATTTTTAATAAAAAGCAATAAAATGTCCATTTAAGGACCTTTAAGTATTATAGGGGGGAAAAAAGATGAAACAGCATCACACACCTTCTCACATGATTTATTTCACATGATTGAAATAAACCAGGAAAGATACAAACAAAGGAACCTTAATGATGGTGTCAGAATCTTGGTAGGATTGCATCTAAATGCCATAAATTTTTAGTTATGCCCTTTGGATACAGTAAAGATGCAAATAAAGAAGATCCCCTCAGCTGGAATTTCTCAGATTTTTCCCCCATTGATCAGATATTATGAAATTGTAAACAGGTGGTAAACATATTTTCCTAAAAGCAAGAAAAAGAGCAGGCTTGGAATTGGGCATAGTTCTTGGACACTAAACCAGTTTTGTGGCTTAGGGACAGTAAACATCTGTTGGCTGTTTTATTCAACAATTATACAGAGAAACTTAGGAAAAGAATCTGTTTGGTCTGACTTGGTTCAGATCTTGAAGCATTGGTAACCAACTTAGACAAACTAGATATTAGTAAAGACCACAGATTCTGAAGCAAGATTCAGATCTCCAAGTTGTCTATTCCTAATCATGTGGAGTTAGGGGAGATATTTATCTCTCTGTAACTTAGTTTCTTCACATGTGGACTGATGATAATAGTAAGTGGTTCATAATGCTGTTGTGAGGATTAAATTCTATATATAATTTATATATATATATATATATATAATAGAACAGTGTCTGGCACAGAGTAATAGTGCTAGCTGTTATCAATAGTGTTATTCTATCAGGGTTCTACTATAGTGTTTTTGCTATGTGTCTTGAAATGCTTGATAATATTTATGCCTTTTACTGTATCTTGTTCCATGCAGCTCACTCTCCTATTATATCTATAATGTTCAGAAACATGTCTGATTGTTCATGTGTATACATATATTTTTTTTCCTAGTTTTATCTTTGGCACTTTCACTTTTTTTAAGATTTATTTACTTGAGAGAGATAGAGAGCGACAGAGAGCTGGAGCAGGAAGGAGAGGGAGAAGCAGACTCCTCACTGAGCAGGGAGCCCGATGTGGGGCTGGATCCCAAGACCCGGGATCATGACCTGAGCTGAAGGCAGATGCTTAACTGACTGAGCCACCCAGGTGCCCCTAACTTTGGCACTTTCTTATAATAGTGTAGCCAGTCTATTCTGGTGCTACATATTTAAACTGTATATTTTACCTGGATGATGAATTTTTGAGCAGCACTTCCATGGAAATCACCCAACTCCAATGAGAACACCTGAACTTGGTGGATTCACTAAGTGTCAAATTTAAAAAAAAAAAAAAGATACTCAAGTACTTTTTTCTTTTTTTTTATTTAAATTCCAGTTAGTTAACATACAGTATAATATTATTTTCAGATATACAGTACAGTCATTCCACACCTCATAAAACACCCAGTGCTCCTCATAAGTGCACTCCTTAATCCCCATCACCTATTTCACCCATCCCCCCACCCACCTCCCCTCTGATAACCATCAGTTTGTCCTTTATAGTTAAGAGTCTGTTTCTTGGTTTGCTTCTCTCTCTTTTTTTCCTTTGCTCATTTGTTTTAGTTCTTAAATTCTACATATGAGTGAAATCATATGGTATTTGTCTTTCTCTGATAGCTCCATCTATGTCATCAGTCAAAGACAAATACCATATGATTTCACTCAAGTACTTTTTGAAAGACCTTTGCCCCTTCTATTCACTATATACATAGTCATACAAATTACTCAATTATCTAATATAAATGGTTTTTCAGCTATATTAGGAACTCAGTAAATATTTGTTGATTGAATAAAGAACTATCTATGGAAATGAATACTTAATTTTTGCCTTTATTGAAGTTTTTTTTTTTTCAAGTAAGAACAAAATGAAGTTCTTGTTTTGTCTGGATCATAAACCTATAAACCTACAAAACAGTGATTATTACAAACACTACATGATATATGAAAATATGCTCAGCATCACTAATCATCAGGGAAATGCAAATCAAATCACAAGATACTACCTCATGCCTGTTAGGATGTCCATTATAAAAAAAAAAAGGATAAGTTTTGTAAGGATGTGGAGAAATTGAACATTTGTACACTGTTGGTAGAAATGTAAAATGGTGCAACCACTATGGAAAACAGTATGGAGGTTCCTCAGAATATGAAAAATGGAAATATCATATGGTCCAGCAACCTCACTTCTGTGTACATATCCAAAAACATTTTAAATCAGGATCTTAATGAGATATTTGCACTCACTATTCATTGCACCATTATTCACAATAGCCAAGATGTGGAAACAACCTGAATGTCCATTCTTGGATGAATGGATAAAGAAAATGTGCTATATACTTATAATGGAATATTATTCAGCATTAAAAAAGAAGGAAATCTTGCCATATTCAACAACATGGATGAACCTTGAGGACACTATGCTAAGTAAAATAAGCCAGTCATGGGAGAATACTGCATGGTACCATTTATATGAGGTATATAAAATAGTGAGACACATATAAGCAGAGAGCAGAATGGTGGTTGCCAAAGGTTGGGGGTAGAAGGAAATGGGGAATTACTGTTCAAGGGTATAGAGTTTTACTTATGAAAAATGAATAAGTTCTAGATACCTGCTGTACAACTACATGCCTATAGTTAACAGAACTATATTGTATACTTAAAAATTTATTGAGAGTAGATCTCATGTGAAGTGTTCTTACCAAAATAAAAACAAAAAGATGTGTCTACCTCAAATATATATATACATACATACACACATACATACACAGTACTAACCTCATCTTTAATCAGATTTATCACTAAAGAATTCATGAAAACCGTTAACAGATCAAATGATAGGAGATTTGTCTAGTGTAATTTAGATTTTTCTTTTAATTTGTATGCTTACTAGTTTATAACCTGCATTTGTCTTATCCTCTTTTACCTTCACTAAAAGGCAATTTATTTGTTGCAGAGTACTTATTACTAAGGCCTTATCCTTTGCCAAGTCACCTTCTTGAAGTGTACCTTTATATCTTCTTGCTAGAAGTTTTGGTTTCTCCAAAATGCTAATTGTGTGCATGATGTTTCTAGTCTGTCTCTAGATTATGCAGTTTATGTCTTATATCATTAGCAGCTGTGTTGTTTCTGCTGCAGTCAGCATTCTGAAGCCCTCTGCTGATGCAGTAGGCAAGATATTGTGGCAAGAATGGTTGGAGCCTGTGATAAAAATGAATTGCTTCAAGGTACAGCACTATAACACCCCCTGTGTATATCATTAAATATTGCCCTGGCAAAGACGGCTTACATCATTATTGTTTAATTAGTCTGTGCTCAGTATCACGTATTGAGGATACTCTTCATCTTTATGAATTTGAATCAATAATATATATTATATATATAATTTTCTATTTAATATTTAATATTTTAATTTTAATATATATTTATATATGTAATATATATATATATATGGAAAATGTGAAGGTCTGTTTCTATAACCAGTCAGGTGATGGTAGATTTTGTTAGAATAAAAGCAATTCAAAAATCTCAGGGTGGCAAAAATCTTGGGGCACCTGGGTGGCTCAGTCGTTAAGCGTCTGCCTTCGGCTCAGGTCATGATCCCAGGGTCCTGGAATTGAGCCCTGCATCGGGCTCTCTGCTCAGCGGGAGTCTGCTTCTCCCTCTCCCACTCCCCCCTACTTGTGTTCCTGCTCTTGCGCTCTCTCTCTCTGTCAAATAAATAAATAAAATCTTTAAAAATATATTAAAAAAAAAACCTCAGTGGCTTAAGAAATGGAGGTCTGTTTCTTATTTTATGGGACTGTTTCTGAACAAAGACTGAGTTTTCACCATCCATAACAGCTTTGTGGCCACTACAGGAGAAGGTTGAGAATTGTGCCTTGATCCTTAAGTACTTCCACCCATTAGAGATACAAATTTTAGTACTGCTTACATTTTATTGGCTAAAACAAGTCACACAGTCACACTTACCCTAAAAGAAATCCTACAGTGCGGTCCTCTCGGGTACCCTAAAAGAAGGGACTAGGAAGTATTGGTGAGCATCACTAATATCTAATAGAATGTTTAATTGTTCATGTAAGAGAGAAATAAAAAGCACGCCATAATTTCAAAACACTGTCAGTCCATTTAAATAGTGTGTAGTGAGAGAACAGCCCTGCAGGTTTATGTTCAGCCTCTGGAAAATACCACGCTTAAAAGTGTTTTATGAAGGTCAGTTGTCAAGGAAACCTAAGAGTTTTTTTTTTTTTTTTTTAAGATTTTTATTTATTTATTTGAGACAGAGAGAAGGAGAGAGAGAGAACACGTGAGAGGGGGGAGGGTCAGAGGCAGAAGCAGGCTCCCCACTGAGCAGGGAGCCCGATGCGGGACTCGATCCCGGGACTCCAGGATCATGACCTGAGCCGAAGGCAGTCGCCCAACCAACTGAGCCACCCAGGCGCCCGGAAACCTAAGAGTTTTAAATGACTTAAAAAACAGGCCACCAAAATTTTAATTAAAGAGAGGTCAGCCACAGAAGGACAGCTTCCTGATACCACGGGCAGTAAGCGCCATGATCCTTGATGAAGGCAGTCAGAGCAGTGTTTGACTATCAGAGACATAAGTGGGGCTGGAAGTAGTTGATGACACTGAGATATAAAAATTCCTGCTGTGTCGGGCGCCTGGGTGGCTCAGTTGGTTAAGCGACTGCCTTCGGCTCAGGTCATGATCCTGGAGTCCCGGGATCGGGTCCCGCATCGGGCTCCCTGCTCGGCGGGGAGTCTGCTTCTCCCTCTGACTCTCCTCCCTCTCATGCTCTTTGTCTCTCATTCTCTCTCTCTCAAATAAATAAATAAAATCTTTAAAAAAAAAAAAAAAAAAAAAATTCCTGCTGTGTCATAGATTTCTCTACTGAAGGAGGAGGGCGGCAATATTCTGGTTCTCTGGAAACATTTAATTCTCTGACCAGAGTTCAGGCATTTGATTTTTCCCATAATTGGTGTAGCCTTGGAAAAAAGACGAATACACTTAAATCATAATCCTTCTTTCTGTATTATCAGGCTTCCTTTGGACACCTCTTCACTACATATTCTTTTCACTGAAAGTATTGTTCTCACATCCCTAGACTAATCTATGATAAATATACTAAATCTAATTATTCTTAACCAACTCACCTCATAGCTATTTCTATTTAGTTTTTTACCCAAACCACAGCCCCCCAAACCTTGAGTAAACCTTTTTTTTTTTTTGGTGGGAGGAGCCGATCCAAATCAGCCTATATACTTTTACATTATTTTTCTTTTTAAATGTATGTGAACATCATTCTGCTCAATATTTCAGATAATTGGCATATACCTCTTCTGTCTTTCTGAGACACTGGTCATGTTTAAGATTGTTTTGGTTTTCAGTTTTACCTACATAAACTTAACTCAAGCAGCAATGGTGAATTCTAGCACATAGTCAGACCCACCCCCTTCACTCAAGGGAAACAAGTAATGCAGTTGGCACCACCCAAAAGAACCACTGATAGGAATGAATGAGAAGCAGTTTTGAAAAATAAAGGGGCTATTGTAAACAGAAAAAAAGTAGGAATTGTAAGGTGCATACACAAACTATAAATGTTTATTATTGTGGTTGTTAATAAGATAATAGTAAGAGAAGGACTCTAATATTATTACTAATAAAATCTAAGCTAGAATAAGTTTTTATGGCAAGAAAGCTTATAATTTTTATATAAACCTAAACTTATTTGTATTTCTTCCTTAATATTTCCTCTTAAAATTATAGCTTGAAATTGGGAGGGACTTCTGAAATGGCAGCATGATGATCTTTGTAATTACTGTCTTCAATAAAAGCAATGAAAATACTGGCAAAAAAAAAAGAAGTAGTCAAAATCAATTTTTCCAAAATTCTGACTATTAAAAAAAAAGCATCAAAAAATCTGAGGACCTTTAAATATATAAAAGCTACTAAAACCTTACAAAGAGCAGTAGTGATTGTGGCTTTTTGATTTGGCCTATTTCAATCCTCCCCATCTCCATGGAAAGCCAGTAGCCTCATAATTATGGAAGTTATGAAAACCATCAACCCTGAATCTACAAGCTGGAGCAGTCTAGGATTAGAACTCCTCAAAAAGTCCTATCCCCAGAGCATTGTCATCATTTGACTTATCTTGGAGCTCTGTGGGAAATCCCCATGCTCAATGTGTTGCTATTATCTAATCTTTCTTGGAGCTCCTCACTGAAAATAGCCCTAACCCAGGGCATTTATTGGAAATAATCAGCAGCAATTGTAACACATCATAGTAACATGAGCTTACAATATGAGTTAATGCTAACAAGATCCTGGTCAAAACTTAAAAGATCTGGGAAACAAGGTGCCCATGAGAGGTTTGAAAAACTCTGCCATTTCTGGGTATCTAGAAGGTCCCATACATGTGCAGGTCTTGTACATAAACAGAAAGAAAAAAATGGAGGGAAAGCTATTGGAAAGCCCTGATGGTTTTATTGGTGAATGTACAAAGTTTTAAAGAAGACTTAATCCCAATCCTTCACAGACTCTTCTAAGAAATATTTAAAAAGAAGGGAATATTTTTCAAGCTATCATATGAGCCAGTATTATTTTGATACTAAAACTAGACAAAAAAAAAACAAAGTTGGAGACAAATATCTAATGTGAATATAGATGCAAAAAATCTACCACAAAATGCTAGCAAGTCAAATTCAACATATAAAAAGAATAATACAAATAATCAAGTAGGATTCATCCAAAGAAGGCAGGGTAAGTTTAACATATGAAAAGTAATCAATGTAATGCACTATATTTGTAAAATAAAGGATAAAATGTATATAATCATTCAGTTGATGCAGACAAAACACTTACATACTCCAACACTGTCTCATAATAAAAAACACTCAACAAACTGGAAATGGAAGAGAATTTCCTTAACCTGATAAAGGACATGTATGAAAAACTCAGAGCTAATATCATACTTAATGGTAAAGGACTATTTTCTGCCTGAATTCTGCAAGAAGACAAAATTATATGTTATCACTCTTATTCAAAATTATAATGTAAGTTGTATTTAGGGAAATTAGATAAATAAATAAAAGACATCCAGATAGAAGATATAAAGCTATCTTTACTTGTAGATGACATCATTTTGTATATAAATCATGAAACCCAAAGCACAAATGACAAGTGAAGAAAACTAGATAAATTAGATTTCATCAAAATTAAAACCTTTAGTGCTACAACTGAAACCATCAAAAAAGTTAAAAGACTACCTACAGAATAGGTGAAAATATTTAGAAAACATATATATGATAAGGGACTTGTATCCATAATATATGAAGAACTCGTACAACTGAAAAATAAAGACAAATGACCCAATTTTTTTAAATAGGCAAAAAATTTGAATAGATTTTCTCTAGAAAAAACATACAAATGACAATAAGTGCATGAAAAGATGCTTACATAGTTAGTTAATAGGAAAATGCAAAGCAAAACTACTCCATACCACTTGGGTAGCTAAAACAAAAAATGTAGACATAGCAAGTGATGGGGAAAATGGGAAGAAATTGAAATTTTTCTACTTTGCTGATAGAAATGTAAAATAGGGGAACCTGGGTGGCTCAGTCGGTTAAGCATCTGACTTTAGCTCAGGTCATGACCTCAGGGTCCTGGGATTGAGCCCCATGTCGGGCTCCCTACTCAGTGAAGAGTCCGCTTGTCCCTCCGCTTCTCCCCCTACTCATTGATGTGCTTGCTCTCTCTCTCTCAAATAAATAAATAAAATCTTTAAAAAATATGTAAAACGGTTCAGCCACTTTGGAAAACAGTTTGGTATTTCCTCAATATGTCAAACATAAGACACTATATAATTCAACACTACCATTCCTAGGTTTATACCCAAGAGAAATGAAAATCTATGCCCCCACAAAAACATGCACAAAAATGTTTATGCATTATTGGTAATAGCCAGAAAATGGAAGCAAGCCAAATATCCACCAACTGATGAATAGATAAACAAAAGGTGGTATAACTATGAAACAGAATATTTGGTAATTAATAAAGGAAAAAATACTGATACACAATGCAACACTGATGGACCTTGAAAACTTTATGCTAAATGAAAGAATCAAGTCACAAAAGACCACACACTATTTGATTCCATTTATATCAAACATCCTGAAAAAGTAAATCAATAGAGACAGAAATTAGGTAGTTGCCTGATGTGAGGGTGAGGAATGCCTGCTAAGGGATAGAGTTCCTTTAAAGGGTAATGAAAATATTCCAAGATTAAGTAGCGGTGATGGCACAACTCTGTGAATATACGAAGATACATTTTAAGTGAGTGAATGCTGTGGTCCGTGATATATCTCAATTGTGTTATTTATGATTTAAAAAATTAGAAACAACCTGGCTCTAAAAAGTGAGAAAATGGTTAAATAAATTTTAGTGCATTTAATCAATTATTGCTTCTCAAAATCGAAAATATAAAAATCATCCGGGTAAACTGTTTAAAATCACATTATTGAGCCCCTATCCCACAAATTCTGTTTCAGAAGATTCTGTTCCGGTTATCCATGGCCAATATTTTGAGAAATACTTCACCTGATGGACATTAAGCAACCATTAGATTATGCTTATGAAGTATCTACAATAATTTGAAAAAAGGCTTATGTTTTAATTTTAATTGAGGAGAGCAGAACATGCATAAATTTAAGTTTTAAATGAAATAGTTACTTGGAAAAGTTAATGATGGAATACAGGGTGATTTGTTTTCTTTGTGTTTCTTTTTCCATAACATCTTGTATTATGATAAGCATAAATTATTTTTATAATCAGGAAAAATAAAATTAACTTTTAAAATGAGAGTCCCGTGTTGAGCAAGCCATTTAAAACTTGGAAAGTGCATGTATGTGTGTGTGTGTATGTGTGTGTGTGTGTGTCTCATGAATTACCTTTATGAATTCTTCCCATTTTCTAATTTATATATGGAAATTTATGTTTCCAAAATACTTTTTAAATACTCTGACAAAATTTACCTAGTAAATGTAATTTTTGCAATATTCACAAATTTAGAGTTTGTTTTCTAAGAAAACTGTGGTTGATACATGAATAATTATATATCTTTCAAATTGGAATTTTGATATATATTACTAGATTTACAATATAATTTGTCACAAATTTAGATCTAGTACATGTTTCTGCATTCATTGTTTAAATTCTTTTATAAGTTCAAGCACACTTTTTTACTATTTTGCACTTAATAATATAGATTGGATTTTTAAATTGAATTTAAGTAAATCATATTGTATGGAAGATGTAGATCACTAAATACTTCCATACAAATTGAATTAGTTAAATTTGGTAATATTGAAAGAATATTCTCTTTGCAGATACTCAAAAGTGATGGTGTGGGAAATGGGAAGTGGGGTATTTCCTAAAGGTTGCCTGACTAAAAACAGGTTGGTTTATATTACTGTCTTATCAATATTTATATTATATTTAAGGCTTGCTATACACGCAAGATGCTTATACATTTTGAGGCTGACTACATTTTTATTTTAAACCATTTAATGGTAAGTTGCTGTTGGCTGAATTTAATGGATTCTTGAGAAAATGTGGTTGTATCTCCAGATTCATAATATCACACTAAACCAGATTTAGCGTTTTATTATAGAAAGAATGGAGTCAGGAGTCACATATCTGAGACTTTTTTGAAACAGAACAGAAAAAGCCCAGAAGTAAAATGGTGATGGGAAAAGACAATTTATTTCTGCCTGCCTGCATTTAAAATAAGGGTATATTTAACCCAGAAAAGAACAGATGGACTATATTTATAATAGTCAGAGATAAAATGTTGTATTATTCAGTTCTTCTACTAATTTATTTCTATTTCTCCCACTGCCAAAAACTGTATTGTTACACATAGGTGAATTAAATGAAAAGAAAAATGATCCACCATGTATGTAATATATGATTTATGGAAAGCTATTTATTTCAAGTTTACTTTGAAGTATTTTTTAGTTTGGGTTTTACCTACTGAACTCTGCCTCAAGGTAAACATAGTATTAGATTTTTGTATATTTATACTTTTGAGTATCATACATTGATTGTTGAAAAGAAGAGACACTAACTGTCACCTCAATAATGTCTTTGGAATAGAAGTGCTGTATATATCCAGATATCCAATAAACAAGAGCGAGGCAGACAAGACATATGAAGCATAAATCAATATATCCTAAAAAGTTAACTCTAAATGGTTAAGAATAAATAGACTAAATTACTTTGCTTTGAAATATGGGAGATGTTTTCATTTTTAAAATTAGATTTGATACATTTCAAAAAAAAATAATCAGTAGAAATGGAATGAACTGTGCTTTTGGAAAGCTCCCCTCTGTCTCTTTGTCTTCTGTACTGGACTATAAATTTTAATTTTTGTTTGCTTTCATCATTTCCATGACTCCCTCACTTAGAACAATATCAGGAGCATTGATGAAATGATCCTTCATATTATGTTAATAAACAGGTATGTCTCTTCAACAAATGGTGTTGGAAAAACTGGAAAGCTACATGTATAAGAAAGAAACTGGACCACTTTCTTACACCATACACAAAAACAAATTCAAAATGGATCAAAGACCTAAATGTGAGTCCTGAAACCATAAAACTCCTAGAGGAGAACACAGGGAGTAACCTCTTTGATATCAGCCATAGCAACTTCTTTCTAGATATGTCTCCTGAGGCAAGGGAAACAAAAGCAAAAGTAAACTGTTGCAACTTCATCAAAATAAAAAGCTTCTGCACAGCAAAGGAAACAATCAACAAAACTAAAAGACAACATACAGACAGAATGGGAGAAGATGTTAGCAAATGACATATCTAATAAAGGGTTAGTATCCAAAAAATATAAAGAATTTATAAAACTCAACACCCAAAAAATGAATAATCAGTTAAAAATTGGCAGATAATATGAATAGACATTTTTCCAAAGAAGAAATCCAGATGGCCAACAGACACATGAAAAGATGCTCAACATCACTGATCATCAGGGAAATACAAATCAAAACTACAATGAGATATCACCTCACACCTGTCAGAATGGCTAAAATCAACAACACAAGAAACAACAGGTGTTGGTGAGGATGCAGAGAAAGGGGAACCCTGTTGTACTGTTGGTGGGAATGCAAGCTGGTAGAGCCACTATGAAAAACAATATGGAGGTTCCTCAAAAAGTTCAAAATAGAAGTACCTTATGATCCAGCAATTGCACTACTAAGTATTCCAAAGAATACGAAAATACTAATTCAGAGGGATATATGCACTCGGATGTTTATAGCAGCATTATCTACAATAGACAAGGGAAACAGCCCAAGTGTCTATTGTCCATTGATGAATGGATAAAGAAGAAGTGATATATATATGTACACACACATATATATAGTGGAATGTTACTCAGTCATAAAAAAGAATGAAATCTTGCCATTTGCAACAACATGATGGAACTAGAAAGTATATAGCTAAGTGAAATAAGTCAGAGAAAGACAAATACCATAGGATTTCACTCATATGTGGAATTTCAGAAACAAAACAAAAGAACAAAAGGGAAAAAAGAGAGAGAGAGAGAGAGAGGCAAACCAGAAACAGATTCTTAACTACAGAGAACAAACTGATAGTTACCAGAGGGGAAATAGGTGGGGGATGCGTGAAATAGGTAATGGAGATTAAGGAGTGACTTGTAATAAGCACTGTGTGTTATATGGAAGGGGTGAATCACTATATTGTACACATGAAACTAATATTACACTGTATGTTAACTAACTGGGATTTGAATAAAAGGGGGGCCTCATTGGCTCGGTCAATTAAGCATCCAACTCTTGGTTTTAGATCAGGTCATGATCTCAGCATCCTGAGATTGAGCCTCCCATCAGACTCACATGTCAGGCTGGAGCTCAGAGCAAAGTCTGCTTCTCCCTCTCTCTCTGCTTCTCCCCCTGCACTTTCTCTCTCTCTCTAAAATAAATAAATAAAACCTTTAAAAAAAGAAACTTTAAAAAACAAAGATTAAAAATTTTTTTAAATTAAAAAAAAAACACATGTTAGAAATAATCCATCCCATAGTTAAACCTTTACTATCAAATAAAGGTAATTTGGATTCTAGATGTAAGAAAATAAAACAGTCTGCATACACAAACCATATGTAGTAAAGTTATCAAAAATCAAATATGTATAAATATTCTTGTATAGGAAGCAGTGTTGCATAATGATTTTGAACACTAAGTAGTCATTTCCTTGATTGGCAGCTTCTTCACTACGACCCATGTAAGCTAGACAAGTTACTTGCCCATTTTGAGCTTCTTTTTATCATTTATAAGATAGGAAGAACATCTTGTAATAAAAGAAAATGTAAATTTAGATTCTGCTTTCTTAATTTGAAAGAAATAAATTCCCTGGGAATTAAATATTTGTAAATCTAGGATAATTATAATACTATTAATACTTATTTTAGTGTGTATAATCCTTAGATACATTACTATATCTCAAGGGAGTCATTTAAACTGCATCTAACTTAAGTGCTAAGTAATCACCCCAACCTGACGATTATCACTCCAATTTATAAGATGGAAATTGAAATTCCCCAAAAATGATTGTTTCTGAGTCACAAAATGAGCTATTCAGTCAAACATACAAACACAATTCAATCAGCAGTTTAGCATCTTTGTATAAATAAAATGAAGAGATGTCAGGATGTCTCATAGCCCCTCTTTTCACCTACTTGTCTGGTCACCTATGAGCATGACAACTTGAATTCCCACCCACAGAGTAAAGCTCTTTGCATTGAAATGGTCCTTTCCCAAACCTTTGGTTTATGCAACACTTGAGTGTATCCTCTACCTCATGTGCCCACCTTCCCCACAATGCCCCGTGACACTTATAAGAGTGCGTACAACATGCTGCAGACCACCACTCTTCTATTCAATTTGCCATGGAAAATGTGGATAGTGAGTTTTGTGTCTTACAAAATTTTATTGGAAGTATGAAACAAAAGTATTATCTTCCTAAAAATTTTCAATTATTAATTAACTGCTTAATATGCTCATGAAAAGGGGGTTTATTGGGCTTTACTATATATGATAAAGATTAATATAAAACAGGCAGGCTCAATATATGAATCACAGGAGTAGTACTAAAATGACTGCATGTGAGTTAGAGAGCAGTAAGTTTCAGTTCAGGGTGAGGATGGACCTTCCAATAGTCAATGCTGACAAATGATTAGAGCCTTTCAAAGTAGTGAGTTCCCTGTCACTGAAGAGGTTCAAGTAGTTGATTTATATACACTTTGTAGAGAAGGTTGAACCACTGAATTAGTGCTTCGACTAGGTAATGCTCAAGAACATTTCCACCCTGAGACTGAAATTCTGTCATCTACACAGTAGAACAGCATACTATAGGCTACATATGAAGACGATAGGCAGCAAATTCTGGAAGTACAGGATGTTAGTGATAACAGAAATAACAATAGTGAAAGACAATTTAGAGTGTACAAAGGGATTTTATGTGAAGTTTAATTTTCATACCAATCCTGTATAAGAATTATTATTACTATCATTACTATTAGAGATAAAGAAACTGGAACTTAGCAAAATTGAATGATTTGGCTATGGTCAACAAATAAGGGATGAAGATGAGTCCTGATATAAAATTGTCTTTCCAAATTTCTTGTCTGTCTTACTATATGACTATGATTACTATATGAATATGATCAAGGACAGGCAGTTTAAATTTTTCCTGGGTTTCCTTTGCCTAAAACAAAAATCATAGGAAAGATTTAAAAATCAGTGGGAATCTGTATGAAAATGTTTTGTTTTGTTTTTTAAAGATTTTATTGATTTTTTTAAAGATTTTATTTATTTATTTGAGAGAGAGAATGAGATAGAGAGAGCATGAGAGGGGGGAGGGGCAGAGGGAGAAGCAGACTCCCCGCTGAGCAGGGAGCCCGAAGCGGGACTCGATCCAGGGACTCCGGGATCATGACCTGAGCCGAAGGCAGTCGCTTAACCAACTGAGCCACCCAGGTGCCCTAAAGATTTTATTGATTTATTCGAGAGAGAGAGAGAGAGAGAGAGATAGCAACAGAGATAGCATGAGCGGGGAGGAGAGGGAGAAGCTACCCGCTGAGCAGGGAGCCCAACATGGGCCTCAATCCCAGGACCCTGGGATCATGACCTGAACCGAAGGCAGACACTTAACTGACTGAGCCACCCAGGTGCCCTGGTATGAAGGTGTTTTAATGCCGCACCTTGATTAAACTTCCTAAGGGATTACAGTGCTGTCTGGCATTGCCTTCCTGGCATGGTGTTATCATTAAAACAAACCCCTGGGAAAGTTCCCAGCCTGTTGACCAATGATATAATGTGCTGTAGCATCATGCCCAGTCAGAATCCATTTCTGAAAGGGTCAGTCTCATTTACGAAGACCCTCAGGGCAACCAAGAGAACAGGAACTGCTGATCTGTCAGTTTTGCCTCGGTCACACTCATCGTCTGAATTAGGAATGCAGGGTCATTTCAAATGTACTGCTTTGGTGCTTCCTGTGGATCAGAGTTTTTAAAGTCCTTATGAATCTCATTTTGTACTGAGCTGGTTGATACCATAGACTGCCAGTGCTGCATCCTCACCAATGGGACAGGATGGGCTTCCTTGCACTCTTTTTTTTTTTAATAATTTATTTATTTATTTAATAGAGAGAGAGAGAGAGACAGCGTGAGGGGGAACACAAGTAGGGGGAGTGGGAGAGGGAGAAGCAGGCTTCCGGCCGAGCAGGGAACCTGATGCGGGGCTCGATCCCAGGACCCCAGGACCCCAGGACCCCAGGACCCCAGGATCATGACCTGAGCCGAAGGCAGCCCCCCAACCAACTGAGCCACCCAGGCGCCCCTTCCTTGCACTCTTTAAGAAATACTTGGCAGTGCAACTCCATGCAAGAACAGGACCGAAGTCTTTTTCTCCCCCACTACTTGTGCCATGCCATCCCTTTCCTCAACACTGAGGGGGAGGGATTTTTTACCATAATCACATCAGCTTTCAGCCTGTTTTAGTATGGCTGAAATACGGAATATGACTTTTAATAAAACAAAAACCAGTTTGTTTGTTTTTTATTTTGTTGCATTAGAGGAAATGCAAAGAGGTCCCCTTCACCTTCTAGAAATGTTTCATGCTATCTGAAATTGAAGAAATAGGAACTGTTTTGTTTGTTTGTTTGTTTTTTAAAGATTTTATTTATTTATTTAATTGACAGAGAGAGAGAGACAGCGAGAGAGGGAACACAAGCAGGGGGAGTGGGAGAGGGAGAAGCAGGCTCCCCACAGAGCAGGGAGCCCGATGCGGGACTCGATCCCAGGAGGCTGGGATCATGACCTGAGCCAAAGGCAGCCGCTTAACTGACTGAGCCACCCAGGCGCCCGAAATAGGAACTGTTTTAATGATTTGTAGCTCTGAATTTAATAGGCCAACAAGATTGCTTATGAAAAGAAAAAAGAGGACAGTAGGGTTATGAGGGTTGTTTCATAGTTTTTGTATTTTTTTAAAAAATTTCTTCCTGGACTTAGGAATAAAGTGAGTGTGGCTGTGAGAACTCAGGAGATCACTAGAGTGGGGTCAGGAGTTGCAAATAAAGTGGAGGGTCCCTGGATGCCTAGGAGCTCATTCATGCTGGGGAAGTTGTCCTAGGATTATATTGGGAGAGTTAGATGCCTCAACCAAGTGAGAAAACAAGACAAAGGGGATCGTTTATGTTTCACAAGACACATAAAAACTGAATCTTTACAAACTTACCCCCAGACTTCAGAAGAGAGGGAGGACATTTCCATTGCCTGCACTCAATCTTCCCTTCTCTGACTCAAGAGACGATGGCTTCATTTTTAACACCACTTCACCTACAGAGAGTCTAAATATACAACAATATACTTAGAGCCTGGAGCCTTGTGAGGATAATAGTGAAATGTCCAAACACCTCTCTTTGGAATGCTGAACTGAAAAAACAAGAGACTCCTGATATGAAACAATGGTTAGTGACACCTAAGTTGCACACACATCAAAGTTATATAATTAGAAATGTAAATGGCAATAACATGGTTTGTCAGTCTTTTTTTTAAATTTAGCCAACTGATAGTACATCATTAGTTTCAGGTGTAGTGTTCAAGAAATTATCAGTTGTATACAACAGTCAGTGCTCATCACATCGCATGACCTCCTTAATGTCCATCACCCAGTTTCCCCATCCCCAGTTTGTCAGTCTTTTAAAAACACTGAAAAAGGTGAGAATCCAGGACCAATAGGACTTACATACATTTCACTAATTCAATTGAAACTAACTATTGAGTGCCTACCTAATGCCAGGCCCTGTTATGGATTCTGTGGGTGGATGAATGAATGAAACCTGCAAGGTGCCTGAACTTATAATACTTCCTAGAGTGTGTTGAGAGAAAATAAACAAGACAATTTAGAATTTCCTAAGGAAAAGAAAACTAGGTGTTATGCAACAGAGTGAGTAGACGTAAAGGAGGGTGAGTGATTTTACATTGGAAGAGGACAGCCTTCTGTGTCTAGAGTCAGAGAATTTTTGGTAGAGAAACCAATGAATGTAGACAGAAACAGGTTGCCATATTTAAGGAAAAGAAAGCCACTATGACTGAAATTAGGGGGCAAAGAGGAAAGTGGTAAGAAACAAGATCAGCAAAATAAGCAGAGGCCAGATCATATAGAGCTTTGTATGTCAGTATAAGAAATTTGGATTTTATTGAAAATGTAACAAGAAGCCATTGGTAACATTTAAGCAGTGGGGTAGTATAATCTAACATGATTTGTTGGTTTTGTTTTGTTTTTTAAAATATTTCTTGGGCACCTGGGTGGCTCAGTTGGTTAAGAGACTGCCTTCAGCTCAGGTCATGATCCCAGGGTCCTGGGATTGAGTCCCACATCCGGCTCCCGGCTCAGCGGGGAGCCTGCTTCTCCCTCTGACCCTCTCCCCTCTCATGCTGTTTCTCTTCTGCTCACTCTCTAATAAATAAATAATCTTTAAAAATATATATTTCTTGCTATAGAGAGAATAAACATTATTAGGGGAAGAATAGAAGCAGAGAGACCAGTTAGGAGGTCATCCGAAGTAGTCTCCAAAAGAGATAATGGTGGGATCACTATGTAATATACTTGAAACTAACATAATATATATGTGAACTATACTTCAATTACAAATTTAAGAAGAGAGAGAATGGTGGCTTGCAATAAGGCAGCTGCAGAGTAAACAAGATGAAGAAATGGATTTGGAATATATTTTGAAAGTAGAGCCGTAGGAACTTTTTTTTTTTTTAAAGATTTTATTTATTTATTTGACAGAGAGATAGTACAAGTAGGCAGAGAGGCAGGCAGAGGGAGAGGGAGAAGCAGACTCCTCGCTGAGCAGGGAACCCGACGTGGGGCTCGATCCCAGGACCCTGGGATCATGACCTGAGCCGAAGGCAGCCGCTTAACCGACTGAGCCACCCAGGCGCCCCCGTAGGAACTTTTTTATGCTTTGGATGTCAGCTTTGAAGGAAAGAAAAGAAAAATAGATGATCTATAGACTATATTTCAAGCCATGGGAGCAAATAAGTTCCCCTAGAAAATTTAGGCCAAAAGATGATGGAAGGTCTAGGACCGAACTTTTTAACTCTCCAACATTATGAATTTAAGTAGAGGAGAAGCCAGCAAAGACACTAATAAATATCCCTCCATTGATGATGTCTAGAATGATGGTTTTCACAGTTTGAACAGTGGCAGCATTTACTTGGTGAGATAAGGAGGACAGGTTTGACATGAAAGCAATCAAAACAAAAATTGTTGAACTCAGAAACAGAATAGAATGGCATTTGCCAGAGTCTAGGGGGTAGGAGAAATGGGGAGATATTGGTCAAAGGGTACAAACAAATAAGTTCTGTAGATCTAATGTACAACATGGTGACTATAGTTAATAATTCTGTATTGTATACATGAATTTGCTAAAAGAGCAAATCTTTTTTTTTTAAGATTTTATTTATTTTAGAGGGAGAGAGTGTGCCCGAGCACAAGAGAGCGTGAGCAGGGGGAAGGGGCAGATGGGGAGGGGTGCTGACCACTGAGCCCGGCCCTGGGCTCGATCTCACAACCCTGAGATCACAACCTGAGCCAAAATCAAGAGTTGGCAGCTTATCTGACTGAGCTACCCATGTGCCCCTAAAAGAGCAAATCTTAACATTCTCACCACACACAAAAGGTAACTATGTGAGGTGATGGATGTGTTAATTAACTTGGTTGTGGTAAATATTTCACAATGTATATCAAGTCATCATGTTGTCCACATTAATTATATACAATTTTATTTGTCAAATATAGCTCAAAAAAGCTTCATGTGTGTAAGTTCTGCTTTGGCCATGTTAATTCTGAGATTCCTATTAGAGATCAAAATGAAGACATAAAGTATGAAATTGGGTATCAGTTTGGGAAGTGGTTCCCTCAGCCCATCATGACAGCCACAGTGGATGGAGAAACGGAATACATCATGATAAATTAGAGCTCTGGCCAGAGGAGGAGATAAATAAAGCATCAAATTCATAGGGATAGTGAGAATCAGCCCTTATCAGAATCTCTAGAGTTCTGCTGCAGGATTATCAGAATCACTTATCAGTAAGATATTGTACAGGTGAACACAATATCCCTTAAATGTCTATAAATGTCAAGAATAGATGATAATAAGCTTATCACAAGGAATCCAGGACGTCATTTGTACTGACCCTCATTACAGCTTGATATTTATTTTAGACTTTCATTATCATCTGTTGATAAGAATTAACTATTAGTAAGTGTTCTCAGTGTATAGGATGAAATAATTACATTGGTAAAGGTGAATAATTAAAATTAAAAACTTTTTTTTAAGCTCTAGATATCTACTAATACACTGAAATTCTCAACAACTAAAATGTCTTAAGCCTCTCTCAGCACCTGACATGATGACATTGGTACAGTGGAAATGCAATTTAAGGATTGTGCCAAAGGGATTGATTTTTAGGGCATTTGCTATAGGAAGTTTTCACATGACATGACTCATCACGTTAGACCTCCTCTTTATCATTTTAAGAGAATACCCAAACCAAGAAGATTTATAGAAAGTATATCATATTATGAAAAGTGTTCTTCTGAAACATAAAACACCACATATATCACAGAAGAGCTTTTCAGTCCATTCAAACAATATTAATATCAAGAGTTACACTTGTAATTTCAGTGCCCTATTTCTTAAAGTTCAGGAGGGCACCAATGGCAAGGATTGGTAACTATTAACTGTCCCCATAACAATATGGGGACACCCATATGGCATATGGCATATGGCACCTCAATAAAACTCAACAAAACTCAGCTTGGAGAGGGCCTTGCTATAATATTTTGCAGCTGAAGGTAACCACAAACTGACAGACCACTGGAAAAAGATGCCCTGTCTACAACAAATCTGTGAATCTTTACCAGATTACAATATATAATCAGAAGCATTAATAAGACCAATTTAAATAATTCATCTTAACCATCTCTTGTCCATCAGAGAAAAGTAGTGGGAAAGTAAGTTTCTGTCTAGCCTATAGTCCATAATATCCATGATAGGGAACAGGCTATGGTCTAACCAAGAGCAGAAAATGATTTCATTTTCCCCATCAGCACAGAACAGATGGGGGTCAGAAGAACAGAGGAGGAAGCAGACCTAGTGATTCTGAATATGCAGAGCCAGAAACTACCCAATTTTGGAGAAGTTGAGACCCCTTCTAGTCACTGCAGAGACTGCAAGAATGCAGTCTGCAGGATAGAGTTCATGTACTCAGAAAAGGAAAGAGGGTATTGGTCATTAAAAAAAAAAAAGAGGGGGAAGGGATGGAGAAAACTCAGGCTCTGCAGAGTAGAAGCTAAAGATGTTGGAAGATCCATGAATATTACAAATGACCTAAAACAAGACAGTTGTGCCCGGGGGTATGGTTCCCAGATGGCTACTAGGTGCTGCCTGATACATAAAATACATTGGTACCTCCCCTGACCTTCTCTGCATAATCAAGGGAATGGAGGTGAGAATTCCATTTTAAAGTAGCTTAGGTATCCACTGGTAAAGAGTGTGCAAAGTCAGGGTCTCCTTCCACTTTAAACCCATTTGGCCACCCCACCATAAGGAAAGCACCAGAATAGGAATTCCCTGTGCTCTTTATTCCTCCAGTTTCTCCCCATCCTCACCCTATCACAAATAAACAAGTAGCTATATTGGCACATCTAGCATATGGTAATAAATGGTCAGGAGGGAAAAAGTAGACTGGGTAAGAGAATAAAAAGTATAGAGAAGAGTATAATTTTATAATGGATGATATGAAACTGCTCGTTGATATGGTGACCTTTAAAGGAGATCTGTGGGGAGCAGGATATGCGGCTCTCTGGAGGAGAGTATGCCAAGCAAAGAGAACAGAAATAAACAAACTCCTGAGTTGTGAAAATGCCTGGTGTATATCAGGAACCGCACACAATCCAGTGCAGCTACAGTATGACAATAAAAATAGAAGGTGGCTGATAAAAAGAGAGAAGTAGTAGGGGCCTAATTACATAGGGCCTTATAACCCTTCACTCAGCAGCATGGGAGGGTTCTGAGAAGAGAGTGTAATGCTCTGTTTATTCTTAATAGAATCACACTAGCAGCTATGATTAAATTAATCGCAGGGGAGCAAATACAAATACGGGAAGACCAGTTAAAACATTATAGAAATAATCCAGTTAAGAGATGGTGTCTTGGACCAGAAGAATATCTGTGAAGGTCTTAGAAAGAATCAGATTGCGGCGGTGCCTGGGTGACTCATTCGGTTAAGCATCCAACTCTTGATTTCAGCTCAGGTCATGATCTCAAGGTTGTAAGATTGAGCGTGAGATGGAGCCTGACATCCATCCGGCTCCATGCTCAGTGTGGAGCCTGCTTAAGATTCTCTTTCTCCCTCTCCCTCTTTCCCCCACCTCCCCCCCATACCGTTTGCATGCTCTCTCTAAAAAAAAATTAAAAAATTGAATATATACATATATAAATAAATAATTTTTAAAAAGAAAGTCAGATTGTGGATATATTTTGAAAGTAGACCTATTTGATTTGCTGATGGGTCGGGTTTGTCATGTGATAGAAAGAGAGAGGTCCAAGACAACTTCAAGTTTTGCCTGAGCTACAATAGATACATACTATTTACTAAAATAGGCAAGGACCTGATGGAATGAAACCAGCAATAAATTCTGGGTTTTTTTTTATTATTATTATGTTATGTTAATCACCATGTATTACATCATTAGTTTTTGATGTAGTGTTCCATGACTCATTGTTTGCGTATAACACCCAGTACTCCATGCAGTATGTGCCCTCTTTAATACCCATCACCAGGTTAACCCATCCTCCCACCTCCCTCCCCTCTAGAACCCTCAGTTTGTTTTTCAGAGTCCATAGTCTCTCATGGTTCGTCTCCACCTCCGATTTCCGCCCCCTTTATTCTTCCCCTCCCGCTATCTTCTTCTTCTTCTTTTTTTTTAATGTATAATGTATTATTTGCTTCAGAGGTACAGATCTGTGATGCAACAGTATTGCACACTTCACAGCGCTCACCATAGCACATACCCTCCCCAATGTCTATCACCCAGCCACCCCATCCCTCCCACGCCCACCACTCCAGCAACCCTCAGTTTGTTTCCTGAGATTAAGAATTCCTCTTATCAGTGAGGGCATATGATACATGTCTTTCTCTGATTGACTTATTTCACTCAGCATAACACCCTCCGGTTCCATCCACATAGTTGCAAATGGCAAGATCTCATTCCTTTTGATGGCTGCATAATATTCCATTGTATATATATACCACATCTTCTTTATCCATTCATCTGGATGGATGGAAAAAGATGATGAAAGATGGATGAAAAAGATGTTCATCTGTCGATGGACATCTTTTTTTTTTTTTTAAAGATTTTATTTATTTATTTGAGAGAGAGAGAATGAGAGACAGAGAGCACGAGAGGGAGAAGGCAGAGGGGGAAGCAGACCCGCCGCTGAGCAGGGAGCCTGATGTGGGACTCGATCCCGGGACTCCAGGATCATGACCTGAGCCGAAGGCAGTCGCTTAACCACCCAGGCGCCCTGTTGATGGACATCTTGACTCTTCCCACAGTTTGGCTATTGTGGACATTGCTGCTATAAACATCGGGGTGCACATACCCCTTCGGATCCCTGCATTTGTATCTTTGGGGTAAATACGAAACCAGCAATAAATTCTTCCACAACATTACGACTAGTAAAATGTTTGCCCACATGTATTTGTTTTTTTTTTTTTTTTAAGATTTTATTTATTTATTTGAGAGACAAAGAATGAGAGACAGAGAGCATGAGAGGGAGGAGGGTCAGAGGGAGAAGCAGATTCCCCGCTGAGCAGGGAGCCCGATGCAGGACTCGATCCCGGGACTCCAGGATCATGACCTGAGCCAAAGGCAGTCGCTTAACCAACTGAGCCACCCAGGCCCTGTATTTGGTTTTTTTAATGTTATTATATTTAAATTCAATTAATTAACATATAGTGTATCATTAGTTTCAGAGGTGGAGTTCAATTAATCATCAGTTGCATATAACACCCAGTGCTCTTTACATCACGTGCCCTCCTTAATGCCCATCACCCAGTTACACCATCCTCCCACCAACACATGAATTTGTTTTAAAAATCAGCATTCTGTAATCTGTTAGGTTCCTTTCTATGTTCTGGTCACTGTAAACAGAGTTAGGTTTAATAATAATTCAGTGTAATTGCCTTTAGCAAGAAATTATATAGATAAGGATAAATAATATATTTATATATATGTTTTTTCCCCATTCTCCTCTTTTAATTATGATTTATTTTTCTGTTGTGCATTTGTTCTTGGCATACTTGTGATTTTCCTCTAAGATGCTTCAAATACATATTGAAATTAATTAGAACAATAAATAAAAAATAAAACAGTAACAATATTTCCTACAATTGTGTGCTCCCAGGAATATCAAGGGCCCATAGAATCTATCTCCTTGAAATTCAGTATATTTTACACAATAACAAGTGGAAATGATTGTGATATTATATTTTTTATAAAAAGCTATAAACCTAAGAATAAGAGTTTTCACATTTCTAGTATAAAATAATATCTTCTATTAATGTATTTTTATAAGTGTATTATTTCCTCCAAGCATTGATAACTTCAGAAGTAATTTACTGTTATATCTATATCAAATAATATCTGAAAAGTGTTCAAAGAAAATATGTCCCTATCACATTAGATGTTACTCCAATACTTGCCCAGACTGTATGCAAGGCACACAGCAATTGAATCTCTAGGAATGTTATAGAGCAACTCTTGATATAGTACGCACTGTAATTATAACAAGGATGTCAAATGTGAGATTGTCAATAAAGCAATATTTGAAATCTGTCTGAATTAAAATGTTGCTAAGCCTTATTACTCTGAAGAAGAAAAAAAAGGAGACAGCATGTGGCCTCAAATGACATCTTTTGTAAAATATATATTATATATAAATATATAAACATGTAAATATTAAATATATATATTAACACATGTATACATATATGTATATATATTCACATGAGGATCCCAACTGAATTGTAAATTTGAGATTTAAGAACACTATCCCTTTTAGCCACTAGAATTCATATAGAGACTGATGAGAGCTAAAGACTGAAAATTTCATGAATAATCTTAAGAGGATATCAATCTATTTACACATATAAATTTTGTTGTAGCAATATTATCTTAACAATATTATAAAAGATACCCAACAGAAAAGTACATCATTTCTGTTTATGTACTGAAAGTAACTGATTTCATTTTTTGAATAATCTTCTCTGGTCTTTGTCTATATGTATACATAATTTATATCCTTATAATTAGAGTATGCATTTTATATTCTATTTATTCACTTAGCATTATATTATAAGCATATTTACATGTTCTTACATAGCCTGCATAAATTACAATGTAATCACTGCATAACATTTAATTGAGTGGTTCTGTAATTCATTCATTAAATCATTTTTAATGTTAGACATTAACATCATCTCTATGTTTTGCAAATATGGTAAATGCTAAAAAAACTATAGCTAGGTACATATCTGGTACTTTTCTTTGATTTAAGAGAGGATTTCTGAATGATACATAAAATATATGTTATGGTTATAATACTATTTTATTCATTTTTGAAGTTTGAACTTCTACTACCTATATGTGTTACATGTATTACATACATATATGATACATTTACATACACATAATACACAGTACATGTATTATACATATATGTTACATATATATAGCCATTTTAATAATCATGCTGGATTGTATCAAAATCTTTTTTTAAGAGTACTAACTTAATAGCTCTAAACACTTCGATTATTTTAAGATTGTTTTCTACATGTTACTTTATTATTGATGACAGTCTAACATAAATTATTCTGTTCTGTTATTTTTACATACTTTCAGGTCTAATAATTTTGACTCTCCAATGAATAATTTTGACTCCGCAGTGAACATATATATATGTGTGTATATATATATGTATATATATATATATATATATATATATTCATTTCCTACATAACTGAGAATACCTGTAAACTTTGGTTTGATCTGAGTACATCTCCATCTAGCCCTTGCCAACAAAATTTTCTAGGGCAATTACCTGTTCTATCTTTGACTGAGATTTTAGTCCTCCCTGTAAGTGAAAATAAGCCATGATTTAAATTCCTGTGAATGAATGACAGATACCGTGCTGTGCTTAACAGGGACTCATGCTCTTTAATTAAAAGTGAAAAATTCCTTTCCCCACACCCTTTAAACTATAATTGCATCTAGGGATTGCTACTGTGTTTGCTAAGAACATGCCCAGAAGACACAAATGGGAAATGTTCTGCATAGAGCACCAGATCTTAAACTGAGACTAATGTTCATTCCGTCATTAAACAAGCCTTTGTTATTGCTAAATCTCTAGTGACCAGGGGCAGTTTTCTCAATATCATTGTATTTCAGATTTTCCATCAGCAAATTAGGGTATTTTTCAATCTCAGTATCATTGCACATTGTTTTGAAATATGTACATTAAAGTCATTTTATAGAAGTTAATATAGTCTGGTTTATACCGCAGGAATTATATCACTTACCCTCTACATCCATGATGTTGCATAACATCATAGGAAATGGTATAAATTAAGTTTCTTAATGCTACTGGACTACTATAAACACATTAAGTATGAGAAATGTTTAAGGCACTGACTATAACAACATTTTTTATTTTATTATATATATATATATATATATACACACACGTATATGTGTGTGTGTGTATGTGTGTGTGTATATATATATATATACACAACATGATATGTCCTGGCAGCATGAGATAAATAGCTAAAAGGAACAGGTGGAGATATATGCCCTAGGCTAGGACAGGTACCCAAATACTGAGCAAATCACACATGTTATCCCTAGGGAGGAAAGAGAAAAATCATGACCACCCATGATATTTAGGGGAATCTACATCTAAACTCCTATAACTTAATTAACAAAATTATTCTATTAAAAAAGACTTAGGAAAATAGTGGAAATTTTAAGCAAAAGTTAAAGTTTTAGGAATGAGATCAGCTGGGTGATATTAGGAGGGAGGTGTGCTAAAGACTCCAGGCTTCCCATAAGTATCTAGTCCTAAGGAACATGACTGCCTTAAACCAGTAACAACACAACTTTTAGCATGTGAGTCCCTGGGGGATATTTAGGTCAAAGCTTTAGTTTTTTTAGATAGTTTATGTTAGTAGGTAAAGTAATTGGGCCAGAACTAAGAAAAAGGAATTCAGGCAGAAGCACATTCTTGGGGATAACTGAAAGTAGGGTGGACTTCATATTTGGAGCTTCCTGGTTTTTCAGGCTTCAAAACTAGTTGAAGTTCAGTTAGTCTGAGGTTCTGGGTTTGGCTGACACGAAGTAGACTTTGTGGTAAAGAGAAAGCAACAGTATCTGGTCCCCTTCATCCCTCAGATCCCAGGAAATAACTTCAAGTCTCAGCTGATTAGGGTTACGATCAGTGGCCCCCTTCATAACCAGCCTGCTAGGGTAGGGACATAAGTTAATCCAGTTATACACAGCTGGAGAAGCAGAGCCAGTGCCAAGGCTGTGAAGGTTTGACTTTTTAATATTAACTTATTTAGCTGTTTTTAAAGTAAATGATAAATTAATAAACTTTTAATTTTATACATCACCAAGAGTTTATGGAATTATCTGAAAACATATAAGGATGCTTGCAAAACTTCATTCCAAAATAGGCAATTACTAGTTGGGGCTATGGACTTTCCATACTTTTCTGATAATAATAATCATAACAATAATAATAGCTAATAATTATTGAGAATTTACAACGCCACACACACTATTCTATGCATTTAATATACATGTTGTTTCTCATAATAAAGCTATGAATTAGAAACTCTTTTCTCCATTTTATAGATGAAGGAATTCATACACAAAGTGGTCAAGTAATGTTTCCAAGATCACGCAGTCAGTAAGTGGTAGGGTAATGACATTAATCCAAAAAAGTGGATTCTGGAGCATTATGGAACCAAACTGTTTTCATTTTTTTAAAGCCCTTTATTTTATTTTATTTTATTTTATTTTTAAAGATTTATTTTAGAGAGAGAGAGCACATGAGAGCAGGGCCAGATGGAGAAGGAAAGAGAGAATCTCATACAGACTCTGCACTGAGTGTGGAGCCCCATGTGGGGCTCGATTTCATGACCCTGAAATCATGACCTGAGCTTAAACCAATAGCTGGACGCTTAACCAACTGAGCCACCAGGGCCCTAAAGCCCTTACTTTAAATATTCAGGCAGAGTAATTAGTTCATTTAATCTTTTTTTTTTAAAGATTTTATTTATTTATTTGAGACAGAGAGAATGAGAGAGAGAGAGCACATGAGAGGGGGGAGGGTCAGAGGGAGAAGCAAGCTCCTTGCTGAGCAGGGAGCCCGATGCGGGACTCGATCCAGGGACTCCAGGATCATGACCTGAGCCGAAGGCAGTCGCTTAACCAACTGAGCCACCCAGGCACCCAGTTCATTTAATCTAAAACCAAGGTACACCATGGCCTGAAAGAGGATTTAGGAAAGAGAAAAGGAGGGTATACAAGCACTTGAAATAAAATATATCTTTCTAAACAAAATATCCATGAAGTAAACATATGGAGAAAAGAAAACACAAATAAGTTTATGGGAGTAATTTTTTAGATACAGAAAACTGACTTGACATTTAACATATTTAAAGTCAATGAAACAGTTTCCTGATCTTTTCCTCTTTTGTGTTTATATATTTATAATACTTTATTGCAATCATGTTACTGTAAGACGTGGAAAGAATCCTTTAGATGCTTCTTTATGTGGTTTTTCTCACTACATATCTATCTTACACTTTGGTTTTGAATATTATGTCTAAAGGTAAAAATTATTACATTGATAAAAGCAATTATGTCTTCACTGATATTGTCAATGTGTTCTACATTCTTTCAATTGTTTTAGAAAATTCTTATTTTTCATTTTCTGATCTTCTTTCTCTATTTATCAACTCTTATGCCTCTAATTTCACACTTGGAAGTAAAATTCCTAGAACATTGCCTCACACAAAATAAGCTCCTACTAGGTATTAGTCATTGCTTGATCATTTTTGCCGTCTGCAAAGGAATGGCTAACCAGGATAACTGCTAGATCTATTCACTAAATTGCCACTAGAGGGCGGGCTAAATATATTTTGTGCATGGTGATAATTGGCACATTGTAGGCAGTTTTACATAAGAACTGGTTGGGAAGAAGCAAAATAAAGAAATGGTAAGAGTGCAGGGGAATGGAGGATGAAGTGCCCAGAAGCAACAAAGAAACACTGCTGGGATGAATCCGATGTGTTTTATGGGGCACACAGTAGTTGTCAAAAACTAATAATATTCCATGTATTAAGAATAGCAAAGGATAACAAAAAACACTGGCAGCTAGGAATAAAGTCCTGGCCCATCTCTCTGTTTTGAAATTACTGAGTCAGGCAATGTTAATGAGATTTTGAAGACTTTTAGCCTTAATGAATAATCTGTAAACGTTAATGTTTGCTCTGTGCCCACATTATTCAATTATTTTCTTGGTCCAACATTGTCCAGCAAAATGATACGAATTCCTAGGAGTACTGGGCAGGATATACCAAGTAAAGGGCACATTTTTTAAAGCAGTAGAGGCCTTTCATCAACAAGAATGTTAACAATTACCTATGAATTCACATGAGCAAGAAATATTTTCAGGGAATGGCCAGACACGCTTATTTCCTCCACCATCCTAGAGAAATTCAAAGAAAAACAAGTTACCTTACAGTAGTGGTTCTCAAACTTGAGACTGCATCAGAATCTCCCGGAAGGCTTAGTAAATCACAGATTGCTGGCCCCACTCCTGGAGTTTTTGATTCAGGAAGTCTGAAGGTGGGGGAGTGGCACTGAGAATTTTCATTTTATCAAGTTCCCAGGTAATGGTGGTGATGATGTTACCCTGTGGATCATATTTTTAGCACCACTGCCCTATAAGTTCTTTTTTTTTTTTTTTTTTTAAAGAGTATTTATTTATTTGAGACAGAGCGAACGAGAGAGAGCACATGAGAGGGGGGAGGGTCAGAGGGAGAAGCAGGTTCCTTGCTGAGCAGGGAGCCCGATGCGGGACTTGATCCAGGGACTCCAGGATCATGACCTGAGCCGAAGGCAGTCGCTTAACCAACTGAGCCACCCAGGCGCCCCGCCCTATAAGTTCTTATGTGACAGTCAGATCAGTCAATTGAAGCAGCAGTCTGATGAAGCTCAGTCATAGGTTTGAGTCTAAAAATGGCCAGGGGAGCAGGTATTCTGTGTTCCTTAACAGATGAGTATAATTGGTTATAAGGTTGAGACAGACAGTGAGGGTGGATGATTACCAGTCAACAACTTATGTTTTTAAAGTTTTTATTCAAATTCCGGTTAGTTAATATACAGTGTAATATTAGTTTTTGGTATACAATATTGTGATTCAACACTTCCATACAACACCTGATGCTCATTACAACAGTGCACTCCTTAATCTCCATCACCTATTTCACCCATCCCTCCACCCACCTCCCCTCTGATGACCATCAGTTTGTTCTCTATAGTTAAGAATCTGTTTCTTGGTTTGCCTCTCTCTCTCTCTCTTTTCCGCTTTGCTGATTTGTTTTGTTTCTGAAATTCCACATATGAATAAAACCATATGAAATCTTGCCATTTGCAACAACATGGTTGGAGCTAGAGAGTATTATGCTAAGTAAGTCAGAGAAAGAACAACTTATTTTTAAAAGGACTCAGTACATTGCACATGCTTAATAATTACAAATCAGTTGCATTGTCTTCACACAGTAAATGTTAACACATTATATTGAATTAACCCCACACGGCATTAATGCCCAATTGTTGCTGAAGTATTAGGGTTTACCTTTCAATTATTTTCCCCTAACCTCAGAACAAGAAATATTTTCTCCCTTTTAAATAAAAAGTCTTTGTTATACTTTTGTCATTTCTGCCTCACTGCTGCTTTCTCTGCTTTAATTAAAATAATCTAAAAGTATAATGTACAGTGTACCTTATGTATTTTTCATAGTCATAAGTATCATTGATACTTTTGGCAGATATTTAATAAGTTTGTATAATCATCTTGAAAATTGGTACTTGTTTTTGTCATTATTTCAATAGTGGGCTTTATATTTCAATAGTGATTTTTTTTTAAGATTTTATTTATTTTATTTATTTTTTTTAAAGATTTTATTTATTTATTTGACAGAGAGAGACACAGCGAGAGAGGGAACAAAAGCAGGGTGAGTGGGAGAGAGAGAAGCGAAGCAGGCTCCCTGCTGAGCAGGGAGCCAGATGTGGGGCTCAATCCCAGAACCCTGGGACCATGACCTGAGCCAAAGGCAGACGCTTAACTACTGAGCCACCCAGGCACCCCAAAGATTTTATTTATTTATCTGAGAGAAAGAGAGAGCACAAGCAAGGGGAGGGGCAGACGGAGAGGGAGAAGCAGACTCCCCGCTGAGCAGGAGCCCTACTTACTCAGGCTCCATCCTAGGACCAAGAGATCATCCTGAGCTAAAGGCAGACTCTTAACCAGCTGAGCCACCCAGATGCCCCTAGTGATTGCTTTTTATTTGTTTTTTAAAATATGTTGTCACTGACTTTCATGCTTCTCCAACACCAAACCCAGGATTCAGTTCAATCTTACCTCATATACTAGACTGCTGTCCAAGTCCTGTTTCTTCTTTTTTCAGTTGACCTTTCCAGTTTTTTCCAAAGACTTTTAGCCCCTACCTAACATTGTTCATGTTGTAACTCTATTACCCAGTTCTTCACGAGTTTAGCAACAAAGTAAATATGAAGACAGTGCCAGTGTTTCAAAAGGTCTCCTCAAATTTGATAAATCTGATGGGGAGAAATATCTGTCATATTATTAATTAGCATCATGTAGCAAACAGGATTGTTTGGTGGAGTCCATTAATTTTAACTTGTTTCTTCTGACATTGAGAATACGACTGTTTCTTCCACTTTGATTGAATTGATCAATCAATTTACGAGTAAAATAATGCATGTGGAGGCAAAAGCTAATTCCAGCCAAGTCACTGTAACACATTATCTTCAATACCAGTTGTCTGGGATAAACTCCAAGCCATGCCTCCTAAATTTTAAATGCTCATTCTTTAGTTCTAGTAACAATTATTTCTAAAATGCAATTTTAATAAAAAAGCCCAAGAGCTAGAGATACTTCATATTTGAAATATATGTATATATTTATCTAAATTTATCTTTATCTTACTGCCTAACAACCTGCTCAGTGGAAAGCAATATTCACTAATTTATTTTATATTTACTTGCTTGATTTTGTTGTATTAAATTGCCTGGTTTATACATCCTACCTTGTGAGTACTTTCTCCCAACAAATTTAATAGTAATAAATAAAACATTATGGAAGGGCTTTCTAATTGTTCAAGAGGCTACTGTATTTACTTATTTTTGTAATCTATTTTGATATAAGTTCAAACATTCAGAGAAATTTCAAGAACTGGGTCAATCTTCCCATATGCCCATATTCCCTAATTGTTAACATTTCCCATTTTACCTCCTCTTGACTTTGTAGTTATGCCACTTTGTGTAATTTATTTAGTGCTTGCTCTACAGATTATAATATATATCTTTAAATTATCACCAGCTGCCTTAAAAAATATTCTACCTTTTATAAACAGTGTAAGAATTTTATAACAGTACACTTTCATATATGATCCTCTTACCCTTTATGATCTTTTTGTCATATATTTTGTACCCACATACACTCTAAATTCTGCATTATATTCTTAGTATCCTTAATTTAAATAGTTAACAGTTTTCAAAGAGCTAGAGTTACCCAGAGAAAAAGGATATATTTTTTAAAGGTCCTCTATAGAAAGACAATTATCATATGATCTCGCTGATATGTGGAATTTGAGAAACAAGGCAGAGGATCATAGGGGAAGGGAGGGAAAAACGAAACAAGACAAAACCAGAGAGGGAGACAAACCATAACAGACTCTTAATCTCAGGAAACAAACGGGGTTGCAAGGGGGGGGGGGGGGGGGGGGGAGGGGGTGCTGGGTGATGGTCATTAGGGAGGGTATGTGCTATGGTGAGCGCTGTGAATTGTGTAAGACTGATGAATCACAGACCTGTACCCCTGAAACAAATAATACATTATATGTTAATTTAAAAATTTTTTTTTAATTAAGAAAAATAAAAGTCCTCTATATTCCCTGTCACAATTTATCCTTCTTAAAATTCTCCCCTATCTAAAATTTCTAGGTTTTATCTGCATAAATTGCCTTTTGGCTTAAGGAATTTCTGTAACATTTTGTAGTGTACATCTTATAGAGACAAAATCAGGTTTTGTTGGTCTAAAAATGTCTTCATATTGCCTTAATTTTTGAAGAAGATTCTGCTTGATATGGAATTCTAGGTTGATATGTTTGTGTGTGTGTGTGTTTTTTTTTTTTCTTTTATCACATTAGAGATGCTGGTCTATTGTCTCCTGGCCTCTGTTTCTGAGCAGTCAGCATATTTCATCGTGTAGTTCCCATCACATACTATACGTTTTTATTCTGACTGCTTTCAGCCTTGTATCATTGTGTTCATTTGTAGCAATTTGCCTATGATGTCCCTAGGTATGGTTATCTTTGTATTTACCTGGGTTGGTGTTTTTTTTAAGCATCTTGGATATATGACTAATGTATTTTATAAATTTTGAAAAATTTTTAACCCATATGCATTGAAATCCTTTTTTTTTTTTTTTTTTTTTGCTCCATTCTTTCTCTTTTCTTCTTCTGGAACTATAATTACATGCACACTAGACTATTTGATAGTATCCCTACAGATGTCAGATGCACTGTTTCTTCTTATTCATTTTTCTCTTTATTTCAGTTTGGATCATTTCTATTGACCTATGTTCAAGTTCACTGATTATTTCCCATGCTATATTCTGTCTATTGATAAGCCCATCCAAAAAATTCAAATTTTGATATTATATTTCTTATATCTAGTATTTTAATTTATCTTTTTTATAACTTCCATGTCTTGCCATTTCCTTGCATGTTGTCTACTGTTTCTACTAGATCCTTGAATATATTTATTATAGTTAATCATAGTTCTTATCTGATAACTCATATTTGTTCATCTCTGAGTCTGTCTCTATTGACTTTTCTTGTCTCTTGACAAAACATCACATTTTCTTGCTTCTTCGAATTTCTCGTATTTTTTAACTGAATGCCAAAATTATATGTGATGTAACCAGAAATAAGCATGCATCTTTTTCTGTTAGGCTGTAAATGTGGGGCGGGGGTTGATTCAATCTGATTTGTACTAGCTAGGATTAGGCCATGTGGCAGCTTTAGTTCAATTCAATTTACTACAGACTTCAGATTCTTTGATGGCAGAATCAACACCTCCCCCTTAGTAGGGTTTGGGTTCTGAGTGCCTTGAGAGTTTTCACTTCTCCTGCTTTTCCCTCAGCCTTCAGCAGATTCTGTACTTGCACCTCAAGGGAGATCTCTGTTATAGTCTGCAGCAATAGGCAGCTGTAAGGTATGGAATGCTTGGAGGATTTTTCTAAATTCTCTTGCCCTGCTTTAGACATCAGGCTTTATATTAGTTTACTACTGCTGCTGTAACAAGCTAACACAAATTTAGTAGCTTAAAAAAGCATAAACTTATTATTTTATAGTCTGGAGGCTGTAAGTCTAAAATAGATCTCAGAGGACTAACATAAAGATGTTGGCAGGAAGAAACAACAAATGTTGGAGAGGTCATGGAGAAAGGGGAACCCTCTTACATTGTTGGTAGGAATGCAAGCTGGTATAGCCACTTTGGAAAACAGTGTGGAGGTGCCTCAAAAAATTAAAAACAGAGCTACCCTATGACCCAGCAATTGCACTATTTACCCCAAAGACACGGATGTAGTGAAAAGAAGGGCCATGTGCAGCCCAATGTCCATAGTAGCAATGTCCGCAATAGCCAAACTGTGGAAAGAGCCAAGATGCCCTTCAACAGGTGAATGGATCAAGAAAATGTGGTCCATATATACAATGGACTATTACTCAGCCATCAGAAAAGATGACTACCCAACTTTTACATCAACATGGATGGGACTGGAGGAGATTATGCTAAGTGAAATAAGTCAAGCAGAGAAAGTCAATTATCATATGGTTTCACTTATTTGTGGAACATAAGGAATAGCATGGAGGACATTAGGAGAAGGAAAGGAAAACTGAAGGGAGAGAAATCGGAGGGGGAGATGAACCACGACAGACTATGGACTCTGAGAAACAAACCGAGGGTTTTAGAGGGGACAGGGGTAGGGGAATGAGTTAACCCAGTGATGGGTATTAAGGAGGGCATGGACTACATGGAACACTGGGTGTTATATGCAAACAATGAATCATGGAACAGTACGTCAAAAACTAATGAAGTACTGTATGGTGACTAACATAACATAATAATAATAAAAAAAAGATGTTGGCAGGGTTGCATTCACCCCTTGAGATACTAGGGGTGAATTTGTTTCTTTGCCCTTTCCAGTTTCTAGGGGCTGCCCACATTCCTTGGCTCGTGGCTTCCTTTCATCTTCAAGCTCAGCGATTGCATCAATGCAAATCTCTGCTTCTGTTGTCTTATCTCCCTCCCTGACTCTGACTCTCCTCCCTCTCACTTATAAGGACCCTTGTGATGACCCTGGACACAATTGGATAATCCAGGATTATATCCCTATCTCAGTCTCCTTCACCTAATCACATATGCAGTTTCTTTGGCTATGTAGGGTAACATCTTCACAGGTACTGAATGTTAGGACTTAATATATCTTTGGGAGACCATGATTCTGCCAACCACAGGGCCCCCATGCCTGTGCTTCAGTATGGTCTCTCAGCTGTCTGCTCTTCCCAAGCCACAGAAGTCCTGCTGCCATATATTTGATCTAAGAGTCAAGGGGCTGTGCGGTTTCTCAATTCTCATGCCTGTCCTTAGTTTTCAGTAAACTTACGTGCCTATGACTCATGGGGTTCTCTCTCCCATCTCCTGCCACTCTCCAGCTGTGCATGGCCATGGCTTCATACTCCGTGCAAAACCCAGAATGTCTGTATGGTTCCTCTCCATTACCTGTGCAGGCCTCTGACTTCCCAGACAATGTGTGCCTAGACCTCCCTGGGCAGTCTCTGTCAGCTCCTGTCATGGCTTTGGCCTCAGCAGCCACCATCTCAAACTCTCCCGAGGCCTGGAGTGCTTGTGGAATTCTGTTAATTCTGCTCCTACTTCAGCCTGTCAGACACACACGTTCCGAAGAGAGTGTCTCCATTCTTCTGCCTCCAGTCTTTCACACATGTGCTTTGTTAAGGCCCATCGGGAAGAGTTGTGGATGTCTGTAGATTCTCCTTGCGTTTGGGGATCCCAGGAAGGGTTCACAGACATGCCGGCATACACTCCTGTCTTTTCAAAAGTCTACCTGCTGTCTTCTTCCCTCAAGGATAGCAGTGTACTGGGCGGAGCAAGATGGCGGAGGAGTAGGAGACCTGGATTTCGTCTCCTCTCAGGAATTCAGCTGGATAGGGATCAAACCATTCTGAACACCTACAAACTCAACAGGAGATCGAAGAAAAGAAGAGCAACAACTCTCTCATCAGAAAAGCGACCACTTTCTGGAAGGTAGGACGTGCGGAGAAGTGAATCCGAGGCGATATTCGGGAGGATAGACGGCGGGGGAGGGGCCTCCGTCGGCCGCTTCTGGCAAGTGATAGAGCCGTGGAGCACAAAATCGGAACTTTTAAAAGTCTGCTCCGCTGAGGGACGTCACTCTGGTGGCTAAGCGGGGGTAGAACCCTCCGGGACAGTGGGGTCTCAGGACCTTCAGGGTCACAGAAAGACCGGGGGTGACTGAGTGTGGCAGAGCTCCCAGGTAACAGAGCAGGAAAGCCGGCTGCAGAGGCGGAGCCCAGGCGCGGGCTCTCAGCTCAGGGTTGCCATAAACCGTGATCCGCGGCACAGTCGGGCCCCTGCTCCTCCAGCAGGGACCCAACAAGCGGCAGATCCGGGGAGACTCACCTTCCTCCCCTGGGAGGAGCCGCGCGGGAATGCGCCGCAGGGATCTGCTGGGTTTGGAGACTCCACCCGGGGTCGGGTGCCAGAGATAGAAACGCGCGGTCACAGGCCGGGTGAGCACGGAGTGCGGCCGGAGACTGGGGAGACGGGAGTGACTGACGGCTTTTCTCTGGGGGCTCACTGAGAAGCGGGGCCCCAAGTTCTCGGCTCCTACAGGGCGGAGATTGGGAGGCCGCCATTTTCACTCTCTGCCTCCAAAGCTGTACGGAAAGCTCGCAGGGAACAAAAGCCCTGGAGAACAAACCTGAGCAGATTACTTAACTGGGACCAGGCAAGGGTGGGGCAATTCTGCCTCCGGCAGAGACATTTGGAAACCACGGCAACAGGCCCCTCCCCAGAAGATCAGCGAGAACAGCCAGCCAAGACCAAGTTTACCGACCAATGAGAACGGCAGAACTCCAGCGCTAGGGGAATACTGCACATAGAATTCATGGCTTTTTTACCATGATTCTTTAGTCTTTCAAAGTTAATTTTTTTTTAACTGTCTTTTTTTTTTCTTTTTGGAATTTTTCTTTTTCCCTTTTTCAACCAACATCTTATCAATCCCTTTTTAAAAAAAAAACATTTTTATTTTTCATTTTTAGAGTCATATTCTATCCCTTCATAGTAGTTACCTGTATTTTGGCTTATATATATAAGTTGTTCTCTCTTTAAAATTTTGAGATAGTTTCTTCTAACAGATCAAAATATACCCTAAATCTCTAGTATATGGTGTTTTCTATTCCCCTGCCTGATCATATCCTCTCCCTTTTTTTTTTCTTTTTTCTTTTTTTAAATCCTCTTCTTTCTTTTTTCAAACAACTTCTTATCAATTCCTTTTATAAAATTTCTTATAATTTCCATCTTTACAGTCATATTCCATCCCTTCATCATATCAACCCTCATTTTTGGACATATATAAGTTTTTCTTTCTTTAAAATTTTGGGAGGCACTTTCTTCTAAAAGACCAAAATACACCCCAAATCTAGTGTGTGGCACTGATCTATATACCAGCCTGATCATATTTGATCACATTCTGGTTTTTTTTGTTGTTGTTGTTTTGTTTTGTTTGTTTTTGTTTTTATCTTTATCTTTTTCTTTTTCTTTTTTTTCTTTTTCTTTTTTCTCTCTTTCCCTTTCTTTTCCCACTGCTTCAGGACTTTTCTGATTTGTTTAGAGTATATTTTCTGGGGACATTGTTACTCTGCTAGCATTTTGTTCTCTCATTAATCTATGCTCCTCTGCACAAAATGACAAGACAGAAAAAATCACCTCAACAAAAAGAACAAGAGGTAGTACCGACTGCCAGGGACCTACTCAATACGGACATTAGTACGATGTCAGATCTAGAGTTCAGAATCATCACTTTAAAGATACTAGCTGGGCTTGAAAAAAATATGGAAGTTATTAGAGAAACCCTTTCTGGAGAAGTAAAAGAACTAAAATCCAACCAAGTAGAAATCAAAAAGGCTATTAATGAGGTGCAATCAAAAATGGGGGCGCTAACTGCTAGAATAAATGAGGCAGAAGAGAGAATCAGTAATATAGAAGATGAAATGATGGAAAATAAGGAAGCTGAGAAAAAGAGAGATAAACAACTACTGGATCACGAGGGCAGAACTCGAGAGATAAGCGATACCATAAGACGAAACAACATTAGAATAATTGGGATCCCAGAAGAAGAAGAAAGAGAGAGAGGGGCAGAAGGTATAATGGAGCAAAATATAGCAGAGAACTTCCCTAATTTGGGGAAGGAAACAGGCATGGAAATCCAGGAAGCACAGAGAACCCCTCTCAAAATCAATAAAAATAGGTCAACACCCCGACATCTCATAGTAAAACTTACGAGTCTCATAGACAAAGAGAAAACCCTGCAAGCAGCTTGGGAGAAGAGATATGTAACCTACAAGGGTAGAAACATTAGATTGGCAACAGACCTATCCACAGAGACCTGGCAGGCCAGAAAGGACTGGCAGGATATATTCAGAGCACTAAATGAGAAAAATATGCAGCCAAGAATACTATATGCAGCTAGGCTGTCATTGAAAATTGAAGGAGAGATAAAAAGCTTCCAGGACAAACAAAAACTAAAGGAATTTGCAAACATGAAACCAGCCCTACAGGAAATCTTGAAAGGGGTCCTCTAAGCAAAGAGAGAGCCTAAAAGCAACATAGACCAGAAAGGAACACAGACAATATACGGGAACAGTCACCTTACAGGCAATACAATGGCACTAAATTCCTATCTTTCAATAGTTACCCTGAATGTAAATGGACTAAATGCCCCAATCAAAAGACACAGGCTATCAGACTGGATTAAAAAACAAGACCCATCGATATGCTGTCTGCAAGAGACTCATTTTCGACCCAAAGACAGCCCCAGATTGAAAGTGAGGGGGTGGAAAACCATTTACCATGCTAATGGACACCAAAAGAAAGCTGGGGTGGCAATCCTTATATCAGACAAATTAGATTTTAAACCAAAGACTGTAATAAGAGTTGAGGAACGACATTATATCCTACTTAAAGGATCTATCCAACAAGAAGATCTAACAATTGTAAATATCTATGCCCCTAACATGGGAGCAACCAATTATATAAGGCAATTAATAACAAAAGCAAAGAAACACATCGACAACAATACAATAATAGTGGGGGACTTTAACACCCCCCTCACTGAAATGGACAGATCATCTAAGCAAAAGATCAACAAGGAAATAAAGACTTTAAATGACACACTGGACCAAATGGACTTCACAGACATATTCAGAACATTCCACCCCAAAGCAACAGAATACACATTCTTCTCTAGTGCCCATGGAACATTCTCCACAATCGATCACATCCTAGGTCATAAATCAGGTCTCAACCGGTACCAAAAGATTGGGATCATTCCCTGCCTATTTTCAGACCACAATGCTTTGAAACTAGAACTCAATCACAAGAGGAAAGTCAGAAAGAACTCAAATACATGGAGGCTAAAGAGCATCCTACTGAAGAATGAATGGGTCAACCAGGAAATTAAAGAAGAATTAAAAAAATTCATGGAAACCAAAGAAAATGAAAACACAACTATTCAAAATCTTTGGGATGCAGCAAAGGCAGTCCTAAGAGGAAAGTATATAGCAATACAAGCCTTTCTCAAGAAACAAGAAAGGTCTCAAGTACACAACCTAACCCTACACCTAAAGGAGCTGGAGAAAGAACAGCAAATGAAACCTAAACCCAGCAGGAGAAGAGAAATAATAAAGATCAGAGCAGAAATCAATGAAATAGAAACTAAAAGAACAGTAGAAAGGATCAACGAAACTAGGAGCTGATTCTTTGAAAGAATTAACAAGATTGATAAACCCCTGGCCAGACTTATCAAAAAGAGAAGAGAAATGACCCAAATCAACAAAATCATGAATGAAAGAGGAGAGATCAGAACCAACACCAAAGAAATACAAACAATTATAAGAACATATTATGAGCAACTCTATGCCAGCAAATTAGATAACCTGGAAGAAATGGATGCATTCCTAGAGATGTATCAACTACCAAAACTGAACCAGGATGAAATAGAAAACCTGAACAGACCTATAACCACTAAGGAAATTGAAGCAGTCATCAAAAATCTCCCAAAAAACAAAGCCCAGGGCCAGATGGCTTCCCAGGGGAATTCTACCAAACATTTCAAGAAGAATTAATACCTATTCTTCCAAAACTGTTCCAAAAAATACAAATGGAAGGAAAACTTCCAAACTCATTTTATGAGGCCAGCGTTACCTTGATCCCAAAACCAGACAAAGACCCCATCCAAAAGGAGAATTACAGACCAATATCCCTGATGAACATGGATGCAAAAATTCTCACCAAAATACTAGCCAATAGGATCCAACAGTACATTAAAAGGATTATTCACCATGACCAAGTGGGATTTATCCCTGGGCTGCAAGGTTGGTTCAACATCCGCAAATCAATCAATGTGATACAATACATTAACAAAAGAAAGAACAAGAATCATATGATCCTCTCAATAGATGCAGAAAAAGCTTTTGACAAAGTACAGCATCCTTTCTTGATCAAAACTCTTCAGAGTATAGGGATCGAGGGTACATACCTCAATATCATAAAAGCCATCTATGAAAAACCTACAGCGAATATCATTCTCAATGGGGAAAAACTGAGAGCTTTCCCCCTAAGGTCAGGAACGCGGCAGGGATGTCCACTATCACTACTGCTATTCAACATAGTATTGGAAGTGCTAGCCACAGCAATCAGACTACCAAAAGAAATAAAAGGCATCCAAATCGGCAAAGAAGAAGTCAAACTCTCACTCTTTGCAGATGATATGATACTTTATGTGGAAAACCCCAAAGACTCCACCCCAAAACTGCTAGAACTCCTACAGGAATTCAGTCAAGTGGCAGGATATAAAATCAATGCACAGAAGTCAGTGGCATTCCTATACACCAACAACAAGACAGAAGAAAGAGAAATTAAGGAGTCGATCCCATTTACAATTGCACCCAAAACCATAAGATACCTAGGAATAAATCTAACCAAAGAGACAAAGGATCTGTACTCAGAAAACTATAAAATACTCATGAAAGAAATTGAGGAAGACACAAAGAAATGGAAAAACGTTCCATGCTCATGGATTGGAAGAACAAATATTGTGAAGATGTCAATGCTACCTAGAGCGATCTACACATTCAATGCAATCCCCATCAAAATACCATCCACTTTTTTCAAAGAAATGGAACAAATAATCCTAAAATTTGTATGGAACCAGAAGACCCCGCATAGCCAGAAGAATGTTGAAAAAGAAAAGCAAAGCCGGCGGCATCACAATTCTGGACTTCCAGCTCTATTACAAAGCTGTCATCATCAAGACAGCATGGTACTGGCACAAAAACAGACACATAGATCAATGGAACAGAATAGAGAGCCCAGAAACGGACCCTCAACTCTATGGTCAACTCATCTTTGACAAAGGAAAGAATGTCCAATGGAACAAAGACAGTCTCTTCAACAAATGGTGTTGGGAAAATTGGATAGCCACATGCAGAAGAATGAAACTGGACCATTTCCTTACACCACACACAAAAATAGACTCCAAATGGTTGAAAGTCCTCAATGTGAGACAGGAGTCCATCAAAATCCTAAAGGAGAACACAGGCAGCAACCTCTTTGACCTCAGCCGCAGCAACTTCTTCCTAGAAACATCGCCAAAGGCAAGGGAAGCAAGGGCAAAAATGAACTATTGGGACTTCATCAAGATAAAAAGCTTTTGCAAAGCAAAGGAAACAGTCCACAAAACCAAAAGACAACTGACAGAATGGGAGAAGATATTTGCAAATGACATATCAGATAAAGGGCTAGTATCCAAAATCTATAAAGAACTCATCAAACTCAACACCCAAAGAACAAAGAATCCAATCAAGAAATGGGCAGAAGACATGAACAGACATTTTTCCAAAGAAGACATCCAAATGGCCAACAGACACATGAAAAAGTGCTCAATATCGCTCGGCATCAGGGAAATCCAAATCAAAACCTCAATGAGATACCACCTCACACCAGTCAGAATGGCTAAAATTAACAAGTCAGGAAACGACAGATGTTGGCGGGGATGCGGAGAAAAGGGAACCCTCCTACACTGTTGGTGGGAATGGAAGCTGGTGCAGCCACTCTGGAAAACAGTATGGAGGTTCCTCAAAAAGTTGAAAATAGAGCTACCATATGATCCAGCAATTGCATTACTGGGTATTTACCCCAAAGATACAAAAGTAGGGATCCGAAAGGGTATGTGCACCCTGATGTTTATAGCAGCAATGTCCACAATAGCCCACCTGTGGAAAGAGCCAAGATGTCCATCGACAGATGAATGGATAAAGAAGAGGTGGTATATATATACAATGGAATATTATGCAGCCATCAAAAGGAATGAGATCTTGCCATTTGCAACGACGTGGATGGAACTGGAGGGTATTATGTTGAGTGAAATAAGTCAAACAGAGAAAGACATGTATCATATGACCTCACTGATATGAGGAATTCTTAATTGCAGGAAACAAACCGAGGGTTGCTGGAGTGGGGGGTGGGGTGGGAAGGATGGGGTGACTGGGTGATAGACACTGGGGAGGGTATGTGCTCTGGTAAGCACTGTGAATTGTGCAAGACTGTTGAATCTCAGATCTGTACCTCTGAAACAAATAATGCAATATATGTTAAGAAAAAAAAAGAAGAAGAAGAAGGTAGCGGGAGGGGAAGAATGAAGCGGGGGAGATCGGAGGGGTAGACGAACCATGAGAGACGATGGACTCTGAAAAACAAACAGGGTTCTAGAGGGGAGGGGGGTGGGAGGATGGGTTAGCCTGGTGGTGGGTATTGAGGAGGGCACATTCTACATGGAGCACTGGGTGTTATGCACAAACAATGAATCATGGAACACTTCATCTAAAACTAATGATGTGATGTATGGGGATTAACATAAGAATAAAAAAAAAAGGATAGCAGTGTACTCATCCTTCTGACTCCTCACCAATGACGGATTGCAGTATAAATTTCTTTCTTTTTTTTTTTTTTTAATTCCTGAGAGGAGTTTGTCACTTTATGAATTTAATTTATAGGTTTCCTTGTGACCTCAGTTCTCTGATGAAATTTTCAAACCTGTGATTTTTAGGTTTTCCCACTCTATCTCATCAGTACAATGGAATAATATTCTGCTGTGTCTTTATACATACATGCTAAGTAGGAACAGATGTTTTCCAGCTTATCATTGGAATTTTGAAGGATAGGGTGAATACAGCTAACATATGGGTTACAAATGGGGCTTGTCCAGGATTGTTTTAACCTCCAGTGCTAACCCCATCTGCACCTCAGACTAAACTACTACCTAAATTTGATCCAAGATTTTATCCTCATAAACAGCTGCTAAATTATTGGATGAAAGGTAAAGGAAAGACTAAATTTACACAATATTGATTGTGTTTATTCACAGAATAGCATCTTAAAATCAAAAGCAGTTTTTGGAAGCTTTTTTTTTTGTTTTTTTAGCTTGACTTTAAAGCCCATGCCTTGAGTATTCTTGGTTGGAAGTCCCAGATTGAAAGCTTGGAAGTATGTATAATTGCTGAGAGTAATTAGCTTCAAAATTCTCCTAAATATAAGAAGTAAGGAAGAATCCTGAAAGCTGGTGTGAAAACATTATCTACTGATAAAAAATCCAAGCTTTTGTAGGAAGGGTATAGGGAGTCTTTGATCAAGGTATTGGGACTGTTTAGAAACATACTTTGGTCTGTCTACTGACAAAGAGCCACTAGGACACAGACTTCTATTATAGATGCACAATGAATCGAGCACTCTTTACTCCTGGTGGAGCCCACATGCCACCTGAAACTGGGGATACTCTTAGCAACTACACTGACAGGAAATTATGGCTAGACGTACCACAGAGATGTTACAGTACTGACAGGACTATGAGGTAAGGCAGTGGAAAAGACTGTCAAGGAGCCACTCAAGCCTTAGAAACTATTTGCAGCATTAAAACAGCAAATGCTTCAGGGTATACAACTAGCTGCTGAGCAGCAATCAAATGGAGCACATCTGTGATATACACACACCAAGGTTTTCTTCACCTGTGTTAAAAATGTGAGTGGCTTTTGCAAAGAACTGTGTGCAAAGTGGCTACTTTGCAGAGAAGGAAGAACCCGGCTTGATTAGAGCAAATAATAATGGGACTATTTCTAGTTAAAACTCTGCTAGAAAACCTCATTCAGCACAGGAGATATGCAGGAATCCTCCTAGTCTTCCCAGCTGTAATTCTCCCTGGTAGTAGGAAAGGAAGAGAACAAGGTAGCATTGGTTGCTCTTAGAAAACAATCCAGGATGGAAGAACCCATTAGGTCAGACTGACTCAGAGCTGAGCGTGGAAGTTGACAATCATATATCATAATTCAAATTCATCATGCTTGAAGCTTCACAGGAGTGAAGATACTTAGGATCCTCCCTCTTATAAAAGCTTCCAGAGTAGACACATGGCCCTGACAGGAAATTAATTCTACTAATGTGCTACTAAGGTGGCAGATGGTCACAAACAAGATAGCTGTGACAAATCAACAAATTACCCCCTGGGACTTAGCAAATTAGCATGCCTGAAGCTGACCCAGGAAAAGTTTTATCAATGTGACTCTCTATGCTGCCAAGGACCAAATGACTGGAACATGATTTCAGATATAGCTGAGGATATCTCCCGGCAGAGATGTTAGATAGAACTTGATAGAAAATGCTTATGGGACTAAATTCCATGAGGTGGTGAAGCTGTGCTTATGTAAATGACAGTACTCAGCAAACTTCACCATAATGAGAACTGAGCAGTAGTGACGGGCTAATTAAGGCTTGCTTGGGAAGCATAGGAAAAAAATGAGATGTAATCAGAGATAAGCCCTCCTGAGCACATGTTGTACTCCATCTCTTAAGGCAGTGACCCCTGAGTCAGAGGGTGGGAGTAGTGTGCTATCAAAGGGCATGTAATTCCAGCATGAGGGATTAAGGAAACTAATATGAGCTGGGATTCCAAAGATAGAAAAGGTGCAATAGAGCAGTGATTCTCAAACATCAGCATTTATATGAGTCACCTGAGGATCTTGTTAAAAACAGATTCTGATTCCAAAGCTCATAAGCTCTCAGGTGATGCAGATGCTGCTGTCCAGAGACCACACTTTAAGTAGCATGGTGATAGAGAACTCTAGTAGGCATAATAATCCCACCCTCCTAGCTAAACCGAAACACCACATTGCTAATTTTCAGGAGGCGTTGTTGTTGTTTGTTTGTTTGTTTTTCAAAGGAAGGCAACATCAGCATCCTCAGAGTCCATGACTCACTGGTATTTTATTTTTTGCTGATTGTATCTCTCTGCTGTAGTCAGTGCCCTTGGAACTCCAGAAAAAGCCAGGCCTCCTCATTACCCAAAGTTCCCTGAGACCATAACAAGGACAGGTCTGGAGCTGTGATCAGGACTAGATGCCACTCTAAACTCACTGCTGTTATTGCCCAGTGGGGCAAAAGCATTCTGGGAGTGGAGTTGGGCAGACTTTTTGCATACAAATCATGTAGATGAACATGATACACTAGAACATTTATCTTGACTCATTAAATTCATTAACCATGTCTTACTAGATAGTGATAAGTTTAATATGAAAACCTGATCAGAAAATAGCTAATAAGAGATGTAGGTTCCTTTAAAAGATTGGATTTCGGGGTGCCTGGATGGCTTGGTCATTTAAGCGGCTGCCTTCGGCTCAGGTCATGAACCCAGGGTCCTGGGATTGAGCCCCCCATTTGGGCTCCCTGAGAACCTGCTTTTCCCTCTCCCCCTGTCCCCCCAATTCATGCTTGCCTTCTCTCTCAAATAAATAAATAAAATCTTTTAAAAAAATTGAAAAAGATAAATGGATTTGTACAAAATGAAATGTTGTTGATCTTAGGTATTATATAGATATAAGTTAACCTGTCATAGATGCCAACACGCATTTGAGTGGAAAGGTGGATCCTCCAGATGCTGCTTTCAGCAGGTGCAGCAAAAAGACTGCAGGTTTTCCCCAGACTGTTCCTTGAACAGGTGTTATTAGATAACATCTGCTTCTTTCTGCTCATAAACCTTTAATTGAAGTCCTCTGCACACTAACAGTCTAGTTATCTGATACTCATTTGGGTCAGTTTTCTTTGGAACCCTAAAAAGGAGACATAAACCAGCTTAAGAGTCAAAGTTATTCCTGCTGAGAAATGGTAACAAAGGCAATTATCATAATTGTAATCTGCAGAGAAGACGCCCTTCTTCAAAAAAATTTTTTGCAATCAAATCTTTTGTAAATTGGTCTTCTCTAAGCAATCAGTGCATAGACAGTCTTATGTACTGTAATGCAGGCTGGAAAAGTAGTGAGATTTTCCCACCCACTTTAAAAGATGCTCTGTAATTTAGATTAGAGCAGGATCCCCAGACTTTAGGATTCATGGATCAAAATCATTTAAAAAAATTAAAACTGAAATACTGGTATATGGTTCCTAGTTTTTACTTTGCCAATTAAGATATTTTTGAAAAGGAAAAAGTAGTCTCAACCACTGTCTGCTATCATCATAATTTCATCAAACAATATGTTAACAGTAAAACACAGAAAAATAGGGGAATATTCTTTCAGAATAAAAGCAAACCCTTTGGGCCAAATAAATTTAGCTTTATAGAAATTTTCTTCTCTGTTGTTTTTCTCCTTTTCACCATGAATCCTTCATTTATATTATTTCTTCAACTAATATCTTCCTCTCTTTTGCATTCTTGCCTATCTACCACCTACTGTTTAGGATCCAAGCATTTAGTCAAAGTTTACCAACTAATAGATGGTGAATTTCAACTTAGGCCCATTTTCACTTTACCATTCAGCTCCTGGTAACAATCTCAAATAAACTTTCTCTTCTATTTTCTTGTTATTTTCCATTCCGTTTTGCTCATAGGATGATTTTTTCCCTCACCCACCTGAAAAACATTGGCAAACTGATGCCTCTCAATGACCCTAACTTAAGCCAAACACTCATCACATCTAATGTCTTTTCCTAAATTGTCCCATAACTTCTCCATAAACCCAGTCTGTATTGTTTGAGTCAAAAAAAAAAAAAAAGGTAAGTTAGGTATCATCATATCAATCCCTTTCTTTAAAAGAAATCTGAAAGCTTCCCTTTGTCTTCAGGTGATACGTATTTTCCAGACAGCCTGCTCCACACACCCCCCATTTCATCCTCATTTCCTTATTTTTACTCCTGCTCGCATACCTTACACTTTGCCTCCTCCATGTGCCTGAGGCTTTACACTAGAAAACCTATCTGCCAACAATACCTGTTTCCACTGTTCAGGTTGAGAACTTCTGCTTATCTTTTAAGACTCACTTCATATTACATCTCCTCCAGGGATCATTTTTGACCTTCCCACCAGGCAGGTGCTTCTCCATCATTCTTTCTTGGTACCCCTATCTAACACTGAGAGAGAGTGTAGAAAAAAATAAGAGGCTCATGGGCCCCAGAGTCATAAAACTTTGATCGATGCCTCAGCTCTATCATTTTACTAGCTCAGTTTCCCGGTCAAGTTATTTAAGCTGTCTGAAACTCTATTTTCTTATTTGTGAAATGGGAAAAGTATTATCAACCACATAGTACTTATTGAGATAAGATATAAAGAATGCCACTTGGTATTCTGGCCCAAAGAAAACATTCAGTGACTGCTAAGTTTTAGTGGCAAATTTAATGGCGAGTTTTTGAAATTATTATTATATGTACTTATACATTCTATTAAAATGTTCTATTATTTGTCTACCTTCCCCACTAGACTGTGAACTCCTTGTAGCAGAGATTGTGCTTTATTTATGTATCTCTAGGGAATAGCTCAGCAAATTGCATTGTGTTGGTTGAATTAATGAACACTCCTGTACCCTAAAACATTGTGATTTACAAGGAATTAACTTATATTAAAAGACACGTGAAACAGAGCCAGCAGTCATTGTATACTTTTTTAGGTTTCTCTGGGGATCGCCCCGAGAAAAAGCCTTGCTTGAAACTCAGAGAATGCACTCTAGGGCACACCACTTCCTTCAGTTCGGAGTCTTAAATTAATCTTGCCTTGTCTCATGATATCATACCAGAGTAGACTTCTCTAGGCTCTTATTAGAGACCTAATTCAGTTTTTCACTTTGTTTTATGGCCCCTAAAATGCTGCTCAGTATTTTTATAGAGTGTCACTTCTGATCATCTTGCTAAATATATCACTATAGTCATTAAAAATATATCTTGCTTTTAAATATTTAATAACAAAAGGCTTAAGCATAAACTATTATTTGTGAGTTGTTTCTCTGAAGAAATTTGAGCTTAAAATAGGATTTGTTATCTCAAAATGGCACACTAGTAAGCGGGTAAAATATTTAAAGGCCAAAGCACAGGTGCAATGTGAATAAAATATTATTAGACATGTCCTTGATCTTTATAGCTTTATTACAGATTGGAGACCTTTAATTTTTAATAAAATTCATTGCAGTGACAGATAAGATAGATTATTCCCAATGGTGGTTCACATCAAAGAAATGATATAACATGCCTGACTACCAAACATAATGGTATGATTAATTCATTGAATTAATTACTTTTTTGTTGCATATTCATGTATTTTATTGAGAAAAAAATTCCCTGAAGATCACTTCTCTATGGAGAAACATAATGAAAATAAAATGAACAAGATGTTTAAAATTAAAAAAAACCAATCATGCTGGTCAGCATATGATTTACAAGTTGAGCAAGGGGTTAAATATTTGTTCAGGATAAAGGAAGGGGTGGAAAAGATCATCATCACATTGTCACTGAACTTGAAAGAATATAAAAATAAATATTGCAACAAGTCACCTTTCTTTATGGTAAAATAATGTTTCTAGCTTATTAAGAATTATGGTAGAGCCTTTCAGGTTACAGTGGTGTTTCTCTAGCAGTTCCTGTTTCTCTTCTCCCATTTTCCTATTGAACCATTCACAAAAACAATAGATGGATATACACAATTGCAATAGCATTAGGAAGTGAGTGTATTGATTAATTTTCTGCCACTGCCAAAGAGAAATATTTGCTAGTCAAAGTGAGGTTGGAATTCTGATGCAGAACAAACACTTTCAGGGAAAACATAGTAAACAGTTTTGTTCACACCTATTATAGCTCTCTTTTAAGTATACACTTAACAGAGGGACAGATCCAATGTGTCCCTGACCAAAAGGTGGTTTTTGTTTGTTTTATTCTGTTTGGTTGTTTAAGATTCTTTCATTACCTTGCAACCCCCACCCTCCCAAGCCTACCCCATGAAAAACACTCTACATGGATTTGGGGACTATGATGCCCAATTAATGCAACTTAGTTAAAGCAGATGAAAGCAAGTAATGGTAGATTACTTCCTGGAATATGTAAGCAGCAGAAACATTTGAGAGAGAGGTATACCTTGATTTCTAAACTTTATCCATTCTTTCTAAGAAGGGTTTAAAATATCTCTGTCCAATATGGTAACCACTGGCTGGGCATATGTGGCAGTTAAGCACTTGAAATTGAATTGAGATGTGTTGTAAGTCTAAAATACACACCAGATTATGAGGAGTGTCTATTAAAAAAATTATAAATATTAAAAATATGTTGAGTGAGACTTGAGCAACCTAAACTGAGGACTACACACCTTAGACTGATTTCATCCTGAAATTCCATGACTCGTGCAAAGTCATCTTTTTTGGAGCACAGAAACTACTCTTGTCATCTATGAAAGGGTTCTTTTCTTTGACATCTCTGAATCAACCATGACCCAAGACCCAGTGAACAGAGTTCTTTTTATTTTTCTTCTTTCTATTTCCTTTTTTGTAATGAGGCAAATAGTAAAAAAGGAGAATCAAAATACAATTAACAGAAGTAAGGGTGGCAAACTCCTATGCTATCAGGGGGTACACAGGAAACATAAATGTGGGAAGTCACTAAATATGACAATAGAACGTGGTCCAATCGTGACAGAACTGACGTTTGTCACTCCTGTTCTAAAAAGGCCAATTACCTCTGTATTTAATCTTGTTTTATTCCTAAAACTCAAAAAAACCTTTTACTCAAAATTATCTATTAAGAGAAAGTTAAAGAAACACAGTTATAGTTCTAAAATTCAAACCTAGGACATTAAGCTCACTGAGAGATGAATCAAAACAAATTTTTAAAAGTGAAGAATGATGACTGGGAGTTAATATGGAAATCAGATAAATATTAAGTTATTTTGAAATAAATGTGGTAAATATTATAAAATATAAATACATTAAAAATAACATGTATATGTACATAGTATATATTACATACATATGCTATATAATATATAATTAGATATATAATCAATGAAGACTGATGGCCCCTTTTTTTTTAAAGATTTTATTTATTTATTTGACAGAGAGAGATAGAGCACAAGCAGGTGGAGTGGCAGGCAGAGAGAGAGGGAGAAGCAGGCTCCCTGCAGAGCAGGGGAAGCCTCATGTGGGACTCGATCCCAGGACCCCAGGATCATGACCTGAGCTGAAGGCACACACTTAACCAACTAAGCCACCCAGGCTCCCTGACATCCCATGTTACACTATAAAATCTGGAACTATATGGAGTACTTCCACTAACTGTTTTATATTCCACTAGCATTTCAATCACTGACTTTTCCACATTTTAGTGGAGTCTGTGGAGATTACCTCTGCTTATTCTCCAAGCAAGCTCACTAATTTCTTTCTTTCTTTCTTTCTTTATTTTTTACATTGTATGACTCAACTCATCCTTTAAGTTTCATCACATATATCTTTTTTTTAAAAGATTTTTATTTATTTATTTGACAGAGAGAGAGACACAGCGAGAGAGGGAACACAGGCAGGGGGAGTGGGAGAGGGAGAGGCAGGCTTCCCGCGGAACAGGGAGCCCGACGCGGGGCTCGATCCCAGGACCCTGAGATCATGAACTGAGCCGAAGGCCGACACTTAACGACTGAGCCACCCAGGCACCCCTCATTGCATATATCTTGATTGAAAGTCATTGACATTTCTGGCATTCTTTAGATCCTACTATAATGTGTTGAAATATTTATGGCAAACATTTTTTAAATAGAAGAAAATTTAAAATTCATGTAATGAATGAGACCTGAAAGAATACTGTTACTTTTAAATAAGAGCATGCACTCATAGAGAGGGAAAATCTGAAATGTGGAAAAAGCATGAAAATGAAAAGCACCATTACCAAATTAAGAATTTCAAGAAAGTATTGAACAGAAGTCTGGATATGAAGAAAAAAAGAAGAAGAAGAAGAAATCTGGATACTGCAAAAATTCAAATCAGAGGGAAAATTTCAAGCTTGAGAAAATAATTAAGAGGTATCAAGAACAGATCAAGAAGAATAAAGTATAAGTAGGAAGTAAATAATATTGCAAAAAAGAAATAGGTGTTCATGAGGCAAAGAAGTAAAGAGAGAGCTTACACTCAATTTTGTACTGATGGCTTATACCCTGCCTATCATGGTCATGTTGCTCAAAACATATGAGTTTATTCGTTCAGTTAATCCTCACAACAACTGCGAGGCTGAGGGCTATGATTATCATGGTCATTTACAGACCAGAAAACCAAAACACCAGATCGACTGCCTGGGATCACAGTTGCGATAGAGGCAGGATTAAACCCGAGGCCGTCAGACTCTACAGTCTGTGCTCTAAAGCAGTTTAGTACATCATCTCTCAAAAAAGATAAGCATCCATAACTAAGTATATGGCAGAACTAAACACAACTATGCTTAGACAAAGTTGTTGATTTAAACAAATTACACATAAATAAATATATGTATATACATGTAAGTATTTATATATATTTCAAGTATTCATAATAATCCAGGAACAGAAAGTAGAATATCTAAAAAGAAATGTATACGTATCTTGAAACATATTCATGGTAATACCCAAAGTCAAAAGGTAACATTTCTTTTTCTATAGAGCTAAAAAAGGAAAGATATTTTTAAATAAAGATATTTATTTGACTTAACAGAGCCAAGGCATTGAAAAGCATACCATCCATGCATATTCAGGAAGTTACTCAATAATACATAAACACCAACAAAGAAGATGAATCAAAATTAGGAATCTTAAAAATGAGGGATTTTAGTATAATAAATGACAGTAGCCATAAAATGGTTTTGATATATTAGCTTTTCTGCCCATTGGTGACGAGTTTAAAAAATAGCATCATACCAAAAAAAATAGCATTAATTAGCAAAAGAAGGAGTATAATATCTTTCTGCACCCACCGGGTAAGTGGCAACCAACAGTCATTTGCATTTGTTCCTAACACAGTTTTTGTCAGCTGTACTTGTTATTTTGATGATGTAATCTAATAATATTGATATTATGTAATCTGATAAAACATTACTGTGACAAATTTTAGTTTCTGTATGCTTTAAGTTGAATGTTTTACAAAGTCCCAGTAAACGTAATTTTTAAAATATTATAAACAACTGTAAAGACACCTTTTAAAGATTAGAAGAAATAATAAAAATTAAAATGATACACTCCTATTGCTTTATAAAATAACTTTCCACTCCACTGTAAAAACTAAAATTGGGATTCTAGAGGATGCACTAGGAGTGTGGCTTATGGAATAACAGAATGAAATTTCCCCTGGTCAACTTAAATGTCATGAATATTTCTTGGCCCTACATCAAAGTGTGCCCAAATCAATGAACATGTATGTCTGAACTTAATTTGAAATAATGTATTTTTAGGATTCTCTGATTAAACTGACTTTTTCAAATTTGCTGATTCAAAACTGAGTCCAGTCTGACAAGATAAGAGAGTCTATCTTCTGTCATCTCCACACACACACACACACACACACACACACACACACACACACACACATACACACACACTATACATCAATGAAGATATAAATTATGTGTTAACAGTGAGTAGAAAATTGTGTTTTCTTTTTGTGAATATTATTTTCTATTTTCTAAATAAACATGTTATTAAATTTAAAAATAACAGTTTACTATAGCTTTGTGTAAATAAATAAAACCTTCTACATCTATGACAAGTCTATTAATTTATAAATCTGCAAAATCTTTTCTGGTTGTTTTTAATTTTTTTCTTTCTGTATTAATATAATCAATTTAAAAATGATGCCCAGAATACTGGGAAAGAAAATCATTTATAAGTCCCATGGGTAGTGGTGAAAATAGAGGAAATGCTGTCTATAAATAATTCAATATTCTACATGTATTCCAAGTTTAACAATGATGATAAAACTTGACTTTTCAAATTTGTGTCAGTCTTGACAAACAGCTTTAAAACATTTAAAGTTGTTTGGCTTCCTATACCTGGAAGAGTTTGATAATACTTTAATTACAGTGTTTACAGTATTTCATGTTTAAAATGCGTCATGAGGAAATCACTAGTAAATGGAATGGAAAAGAAAGTTAACATTCACTGATGGGGTGCTTGGATGGCTCAGTCGATTAAGCATCCGACTCTTAATCTCAGCTCAGATCCTGAAAGAAAGTTAACATTCACTGAAATACAAGATACAGTACAAAACACTGGAATTTCCATTACTACAGAGGAAAGGGGGAGATGATATTTATGGCATAATCTCATTTTTCAGATACCATGTTAAACGTTTTTAACATGTGTTAGTCTAACTCAACTCTCATAACAACCCTTTGTTATAGGAATTATTTTCCCCTGTCCCCAAATGAGAAAATAGGTTCAAATAGATTTAGTATCAAATAAGCCAAGTATTTCTCTGCACCAGTAAGAGTAGAATTAAGTTTTTAACCTACCACTGTCTACCTCCAGAGCAGCTTCTCTTTCAGTGGTTCACAAAGTGTGGTACCTGGACTAGCAGCATCTGCATCACCTAGGAAACCACCAGTGCCTCTTCTTGGCCCACCCCCAGATCAGCTGAATAAGAAACTCTTAGCAGTCTGTATTTCACCCAGCTTACTAGGTGATTCTGAGGCACACTCTAGTTTGAGAAACACTGTGCTACCCATTTTCCTTGGGTTACTTCTTTGATTGGAAAAGAACTAAACAGATGTTTTCAGGATCATTTAAAATCTGCAAATCTGGCTTTTTTATTTGCTTCATCCTCTCACTTTAAATTCACAGGACCCTGGAGAACTGTGAAGAAAATTTCATTTCAAATGTAATATGTAAAGTATAACAATAACAAAATTAACTGTTGCTAAGGAAATGAATATTTTTTACTGTCAGTTGCTTTTGTGTTCATCTGGTTCCAAGGTAGACAAAGGTCTTTGATTTTTGAATACTTAAAATTTCAGTTTTAACCCCTAAAATTTTATACTTTAAAAAGTGGCACAAGAAACGGGGTGGGAAAAAAGGGGAGAATGGATCTAGAGCTAATATCACTCTATCTTTTCTGCATCTTCCTGGGCCCATAGAAACTATTCATTAGAAATATTATTGTATTGGTTTATTTATCTTATGGCCTCTCTTGTTTCTTCCATTAAATCTGTTATAATGAATACACCTATCCTGGATGATAAGCATGCTCTCCTTTCAGGTGATGAGTTTTTGCTGTTACCATTGTTTATTTACTTGTAAAGTTGTCTATTCCTTCTGTGTACAAATTCAGGTCTAGAGCATGATCACCAAGAATGAATTTCCTTTGAAATCTGGGTCTTCCCAGAAAACTGAAAATATGTGTTGAGGAGATTTCTTCCTGTTCTGTTGATTGACCATCATTGGTCTAGTCAACTTAGCAGGAATCAAGAGTAAAAGACCAGCCTTCAAGCATCTACATCCATTTTGATAATGGAAGTACATTAAATTTTATGAAGACAAAGATATCAACCTTTTTCATTGGTTTCATACTTAACCTGTATCTGAAATTTCAGTTATATACTTACCCACACTTCAAAAATAAATTTTAAGATTCCCTTTTAAATGCATTAATTTATCTAGAATTATTAATAATAAATTATGCTCTAATTAGTTTTCTCAAAAATTTACTTGATCTCCTAGTATGGAATTCTTATCTCTCATTCTTATGAAATGCCTCCTTTACCATGTGCAGAACCATATATACACCAAAATATGCTTTTGAGTTCTACTGTTATTAAAACTTAAAATAACTTGAATAATTTATGCCTGTATTCCCATTATCTGCCTACTTTTAGAAGTATTCTTGATTATGGTTATTCTCACTCAATTTTTCCTCTACATGGCTTTTAGAATCACTCGCATTTGTTTTGAGTTGAAATAAACCTATATATTAACACAGGAAATAAAAATGTATTTCTTCTCCACTTCCAAAAATGGGTGGGGTCTACAGTTATTCAAATTTTATTTTTGTTCTTTCTTGCAATTTATTAACTGTCTTCACTGAGACCTCAAATTTTACTTAGTAAACTTATAGCTTTATTATTTTATGACTTACGTGGTTCTTAAAAATTCATAAAGGCAATCAGTTTTCCATTATATTTCATAATTCCTAATTGTGAATATGTAGGGGTATTTGTATATTTATTTTATGAATGTCATTTGACTAAACTGTTTTATTACTATTCCTTGCTATAAATTATACTGCTTTCCAATCAAGAAATGGGCAGAAGACATGAAAAGACATTTTTCCAAAGAAGACATCCAAATGGCCAACAGACACATGAAAAAGTGCTCAATATCGCTCGGCATCAGGGAAATCCAAATCAAAACCTCAATGAGATACCACCTCACACCAGTCAGAATGGCTAAAATTAACAAGTCAGGAAATGACAGATGTTGGCGGGGATGCGGAGAAAGGGGAACCCTCCTACACTGTTGGTGGGAATGCAAGCTGGTGCAGCCACTCTGGAAAACAGTATGGAGGTTCCTCAGAAAGTTGAAAATAGAGCTACCCTATGATCCAGCAATTGCACTACTGGGTATTTACCCCAAAGATACAAAAGTAGGGATCCGAAAGGGTACGTGCACCCTGATGTTTATAGCAGCAATGTCCACAATAGCCAAACTGTGAAAGAGCCAAGATGTCCATCGACAGATGAATGGATAAAGAAGTGGTATATATATACAATGGAATATTATGCAGCCATCAAAAGGAATGAGATCTTGCCATTTGCAATGACGTGGATGGAACTGGAGGGTATTATGTTGAGCGAAATAAGTCAATCAGAGAAAGACATGTATCATATGACCTCACTGATATGAGGAATTCTTAATCTCAGGAAACAAACTGAGGGTTGCTGGAGTGGGGGGTGGGGTGGGATGGAGGGGGTGACTGGGTAATAGACACTGGGGAGGGTATGTGTTCTGGTAAGTGCTGTGAATTGTGCAAGACTGTTGAATCTCAGATCTGTACCTCTGAAACAAATAATGCAATATATGTTAAGAAAAAAAAAAAGAAGAAGAAGGTAGCAGGAGGGGAAGAATGAAGGGGGGGAAATCGGAAGGGTAGACGAACCATGAGAGACGATGGACTCTGAAAAACAAACTGAGGGTTCTAGAGGGGAGGGGGGTGGGAGGATGGGTTAGCCTGGTGGTGGGTATTGAGGAGGGCACATTCTGCATGGAGCACTGGGTGTTATGCACAAACAATGAATCATGGAACACTTCATCTAAAACTAATGATGTAATGTATGGGGATTAACATAAGAATAAAAAAAATTTTTAAAAAAGAGTTGGAGGAAATAACAGATCAATATTGGTAGAGAAATCACAATGAATATATAATTTAGAACTAAGGTTCTTATCCTGTAATTGAACTTTTTGGGAATCAGTGAGTAAGGTTCAGGATGCTTGTGAACCATCTGAAATAGAAATGAAATGTACCAAAAAAAAAAAAATTATACTGCTTTCCTCTGATGGCATAGCATACTATTTTGCAAAATACGTTATATCCTTAAGAGACATGCTTTATAATAAAATTCCAATGTAAAGAGTTCCACAGAACACTGAAGTTCCTTGTCATCCTATAACTTAGTTGAAGAACTGTATACTTGGTAGTAAAAAGAGCAGTACACTTTCAAACATAATGTTCTATACTCTTAAGGACCAGCCATAAATCAGAACTAGTGCAAGAAATGTAGTTTTACAGGCTGCATTAAACCAATGTCTGTAAATTAAGACTCTAATTGTACAAGCTCTCATTTCTGGGTTAATCCCCTTAAAACTACAGACCATGTCTATTGGGTGTAAAAAATTACAGAGTAATGAATCCAAAACTAATTTTATATGGGGACATTTCCTATTTTCTCCATTTTCTCTTTTCTGGAATTTGTTAATAAGCCAGAATTTATTTAATGCTAGCACTTGATTCTCAACTCACATTTGGTAAACAGCACAGTTATTTTAGGTGGAAATGAGCTAATTCATTGCCTTAAATTAGGAACTGTTTTCTTCTTTTCCTGATCCTGCATCCTTTGTAGTAGAGGTATCAATTATTTTACTGTGCTACTATGGAAACGATAGTAGGTATATCTAATGAAAATAAAATGTTCCCATTTATTATGATGTGGCCAGAGCACAGATCTTGAAATTATAATATCTTACTGAGTCTGTTTCTTCATCTGTAAAATGGTGTAATAATATTAATAATAGAAAATGGACTGGAAAATATGAAAGTGTCCCATAAACATTTGTTCATTAATATACAAATGCTAACTATTTTTATTACTCAATTTGTTTATTCTCTGTAAAAATATTAAAGCCACCAATTACTGAGTTATATATTATTCATTTTCACCTGGAAGTCACCAAACAATATTTAATAAATGTCCCAGTGTACCTGGAGCTATGCTAACTAATAGGCAATTTACAGATTCATTTTTTCCTCCTATTTATAAGGCTTAAATTTAATGAAAAAGCATAATCTAGGACTTGGTTGGGGTTTTTAAAGATATACAGAAATTTAGTAGGAAATATTTCCTAAGTCAGCATGAGAGGTTTGTAGACATGAAATTCAATTTGTTGTTAGGGATTTTAAGCTATACCTGGATTAAACAATTAATTATAGGAGCTTGTTAAAAAATAATGGTTCTGTTTTTGAAAAATGATTTTTCTTTAATTATTTTAAGCATCACATTATACCCATAGAAAACAACATAGGAATGATTATTAAATCCTACCTAGGATAGGAAAAAGAAAGCTTGATCCATAAATTTAGAGGTTTCTACATGATAGGAAGACATTCCAGCAATTAAGCCAATTCAATGAAAATCAGAAAAATAAATTTTGGTTCACCAAATTGCTGCACTGAATTCATTGTAGTTGCTTTACTGGATTAATACTTTCTGATTTGGCTGACAGAAAAATGATAGTTGTTAATAAAAGGGATGTGTGAATTTAGTAAAAACTATGACAAAGGATATTTGAATTCCCTTTGAACCTTATGAATTTGAATATGCAGCATATACTATTAGAAGAGACCTAGGGCAGGGGCACCTGGGTGGCTCAGTCGTTAAGCGTCTGCCTTTGGCTCAGGTCATGAGCCCAGGGTCCTGGCATCGAGCCCCACGTCAGGCTCCCTGCTCAGTGGGAAGCCTGCTTCTCCCTCTCCCACTCCCCTGCTTGTGTTCCCTCTCTCGCTGTGTCTCTCTCTCTCTGTCAAATAAGTAAATAAAAATCTTAAAAATATATATAAGAAGAGACGTAGGGCATAAAATCAAGTCCTCAAGTTAAATGCTAGCCTTTTATGGTTATAAACACACACACACACACACACACACACACACAAACGTGCATGCACTTTGCAGCTTTTGCATTATGAAGAATCAGAATGAAATATTAACTCTATTTGTAACCTTTTCATTAAACAGTTATGAATCACTGGTTATAATCCAAAAGCAAATTTATTTTGTTTGTTTCTACCCTTAAAATTTATTTCTGATAATATTGGTAATGGTCTATTTCTTGATTTGGGTGCTGGTTGCATATATGTATTTCATTTGTGAAAACTGAGCAAACTATACATTTATAATAAGAGCTTTCTTCTTTACATACATTTCACCCCAATAAAAAGGTTTATAAAATGTCCTTGTTTATATCTGAATCAAAGCTGATGTAAAGTAAATTTTCCTTCTTATCATTTGGGTCCTTTAATTACTGACAAGCCTAGGAAAGGGAGGATAGTTCTTTTTCCATTTCCAATGCTTCTATTCCTTCACCTCATCTTGCTAACTAAAAGACAATTTACAGATCATTTTTTTGCCACCCATCCATGGTCAGATGAAGAAAGGAGAACAGGTTAGGAGGTTGTATTAGTCAGTTAGGTTTCTCCAGAGAAACAGAATCCATAGGATGTGCATATATATATATATATATATATATATGGAGAGAGAGAGAAATTTATTTTAAAGAATTGGCTCGCTCTAAGACTCTAAACCACAGGGCAGGCCAAGAGGTAGAGACCCAGGGAGGAATTGTTATCGTAGCTGAATTTCAATTTTTTTTTTTTAAAGGCCTTTAACTGATTGGATGAGACCCACCATATTATGGAAGGCAATCTGCTTTCTTCAAACTCTACCAATTTAACTGTTAAAATCTCATCTAAAAAAAAGTAAATGTTAAAATTTCATCCAAAAAAAAATATTTCACAGGTCATCAAGACTGGTGTTTGGGCAAATATCTGGGTACCGTGGCTTAGTCAAATTGAGATATAAAATTAACTCTCAGTGTGATCATGAAGTTCTTATTTTACTTCACTCTTATGTACCCTCTGGGTGGAGCAGATTTTTAAATAGGACTCTTTCTTTCTTTGGTGTTTCCTAGATTCTTACATTTTCCACCAGGAGAATGCATTTCCCAGGATCTGGGTAATGTGCTCCTTTTTGTTGGCCAACCTCACTCCAAACCTGCTTTTATTGCTATTGCTATTGTAATTGGTTTAAATGCACCCTGCTCTCTATTAGGCTATCTTTGCCTCTTTCAGTGATTATTGTAGGCAGGGTTTTAAATGGTTTCAGTGTGGCCCTCTCTCCCAGTTGGTCATATTTGATCCAAAGGGGGTAAAGGCAGAGAGGTATAAATGTTGATCCTATCACAGCTTTCTCTTCTTCTGTTCACTGGATGCAGAGAGCTAATGTTTAACTGCAGAAGACACTTATTAAGCCCTTTGAACTGTACCTCTGAAATACGTCTCATAAAGCTTGGGATGATACTTCTTGGCTGAAAGGTAATAGGCCTTAGAGCCCAGCTGTCCACAAAGAAAGTCTTATAAAATTCCCGGGCTCATCTACCATAATTCAAATCTTTAAAGAACTATATGTGGATAAAGGGCTTAAGATCCATTGTAACTTTTTTTTCTTTCAATAACTACATGCTTTTAGGATAGTCTGACAAATAATAACGTTGAGATCTAATAATTATTGCCTTATTTTCCTGGCTGAAACTTCCCTTTAGAGCCCATCAAATAAGTTTATAATTGAATTGCTTATTGAGTAAGTTTGTTGAGTTGACTTGTGATAGCAGATCCAGCCCTCACTGATAGCTTTCTGAAGAACAATATCATCACATACACATACTTGCACATAATTAGTCCATAAACTGATAAGGCAGGAAAAAATCTTCATATGTTTTGTTAAAATTCATCTTAGAAATCATGTCAGGTCTCTCTTCCATTATCAGGGAATACTAGTCATAGTGCTTTTTCTGTGACAGATGCACCATCAGAGTATCAGGGAGGATTGTATAGAGGAAAAAGGGCATTCTATATCACAATTTTGTTGATATAGAAGTCTGCAAGGAGTCGCAGGCAGAGTAAGGCAGGAGTAGGAGAGGATGAGGAGAAAACAGTAATACCTATCCAGTCACGTGGGCCATGCACAGAAGGTATAAAGTTAATTGCCGTTACTAGTAGTTGAGTCAAAAAAAGATGAGCTCATATCAAAAGTATCACAGAGAATTTGAATGTGTTGTGGCTTGTGGAAGAGGAATTGTAAAGGTAATGGGAAATTCAGGAGATGACATTCAGAGACACAGGAAGACAAAAATGAGGTACCAATTGTAGGGCCTGAAATTGGAAAGTGAGACCTCAAGTGTAGGTTCGGGATTTTCATGGACAGAATGTTGTCCCAAATGAAAGGTTTTTAAATGAGAAAACAAAACAAAACAAAACTGTAGTGCAAGGAGTATTGGAATTCTGTGCTATATCTCAAGAGAGGTTTTAAAACATTTTATCCATAAGGTAGGTGCTTGGTTATAATTACAAGGAAAAATGTGTTTTGTTTACTTGTTCTCACAAACTAGCAAATACCTAAAGAATAAAACTAGTGTACAAGTTCAAGCTAGCCTACCAGCAAAAGGAGGCCAATTTAGTTCATCATTGGGCTACTAATTCAGATTTCCAGGATAATGATCATGATTTTTCTAGATCTTCATTGTATTAGTGGGCATTTCTTTTGTTGTAAATGACAGAAACAATGCAAACCAAACCAACCAAGGTTTAGCGTGAATCCAGGGCCTAAAAGCTATTAAGCTATTGCCAGGTCTTCCTCACTCTCTGTTCTCTGTGCTCTATTTCTTTTTATGAGTTGGGCTATAGTCTCTGCAGCTGGCCTCATTTCACATGAGATAGAAGATATATATAGCTGATATGAGGGAAAAAAAGAACACATAAAAACCTACTCCCACGGGGCACCTGGGTGGCTCAGTCATTAAGCAACTGCCTTCGGCTCAGGTCATGATCCCAGGGTCCTGGGATCGAGCCCCGCGTCGGGCTCCCTGCTCCACAGGAAGCCTGCTTCTCCCTCTCCCACTCCCCCTGCTTGTGTTCCCTCTCTCGCTGTGTCTCTCTCTGTCAAATAAATAAATAAAATCTTTAAAAAAAAAAAAAACCTACTCCCACAAAAACGCCAATAATGAAAGGAGAGGAATTTCCTCTAAACAGAATCGTAGGCCAATACTGGGCCTATGGTCAGCAAGCATGTTTAGAGTCAACCATACTCTAGGAATTGGCATGAACAAGGTTTGAATCTAGACTTGACCTACTAGGTCTGTTACTTAGACAAGTTAATAAAATTCACTCAGATTTCATTCCTTCATATATAAAGTGAGCATAGAGGTACTTTGAAAAGTTGTTCGCATTAATGGAATAAAGTATACCAAGTCCCATATGCTGTCTGGCACATAGTAGAGGCTCAATAAACAGTAGTAATGATTACTACCTTTAACAGTATCCCCAGGCCACACCAAAATTGCTCATGATCATAATGGTATTTACTCTGATCCCTCAACTAATATTGCAGATACTAGAACCACAGCTCACTGAGAACTTTCTCTTTTAATGACTCTTTGCAAGCTTATGACCAATTTATGCCTTTGTTGACTATTCCTTTCAATAATGCAAGTAACAAAAATGACACACAAGTCCATTCCTGCAACTGTTGAACTATTGGCTCTGCTCACTGTAGCCAATATTGACATTTCAAAGTAGGTTTCTCCCAAGCTATCATGATTCTCATACACTGTGAAAGGAGGTCTTCCCTGTTTCACAGCTTATTCTCTTTCTTGCAACTTGAAAAATGTTTCACAGAAACTGAGACAGAGTTAAGAAATTCCCACTATGTCAGAATCAGGAATTTTCCTCTCACTAATAATCAATCAGTGTCCTGAACTAAGATGTATGAGCTTTGGCTATCTTTTATTTCTGAGTGTATTCTCAGAGTAGGTCACCATTTTTAGAAAATGGTGTGGCCACTTCCTTTCTGACTTCTAGGACCAGTTTCTCAGAGTATAATACCTTGTCACTGTTGTTCCCAGAAAGGCAAGAAAGTCCATATGCCAACAGGTCCCTGTTGACCAGCTACCATAACAAGTCTTGGATATAGATGTGCAAATCACATCATGGGGGCCATTGCTAACAGAAAAAACAGAGGCACAGAGAGAATCTTCAGAGGAGAGAACAGTACTTGACTTCATTTCCTGTCTCCTAATACAATGTAGATTACAAACTGGAAAGTCAAGAAGATCCAATAGCTCCATGTTGTATTTTAAGGACTTTGTCCCTTCAGTCAGGTTTATAGCAGCAAACAGCACATCAAAGAGTTTGATTGAAGAGAATTCATTGAAAGGACAATTTATGGAGATGAATCATAATTGAGGGGGACGACCAAATGATAGCCACATAGCAAAGATATCTGGTGCTACAATCCACAGAAGTCAGACATACATTTTGCAAGTTCCTCTTGTGTGATTGAGACAATGAAAGGCCTTTAAAACTTATTTTGGAATTATTTGATAGGAGATATTTGGTATTCCTCTTAGGACAAAGAAAGGAATAAAATCTTGAAGGAGAAAAAGTTGCAAAGGAATTGGAAAGGCTCTTATCCAAAAATCAATCAAAACATTCAAAATTGCATGAGGGAAAAGTCCCATTTGTTTTCAGAATGACAAATCTATGCTTCTTTTGTAATGGCTACAAAAGTCAGATGCTTGCTTTGCTCCAGCAGGGAAACATATCCATCATGAGGCTTAATATGCTTGTGTGTACTTTCTCGAAAGCTTTGCTAACGCCTGCTGATTTACCTGCAATACATTTTCCCGAAACCGTTGAGTAAAATGACAACATATATATTTAGTTTCACACTTCAGTCTGTCCAATTAGCAGTGTTTGTGGTAGCAGCTGTGAGCCCAGGAGAGGATTTAATTTTAAGTATACAGTCTAGTTAACAAAAAGAAAAAAAAAAAAAAGAGCTGAGCCATGAATTTACCAAGTGTTAATTTCCAACCGTTCATTTCTGAGAAATAGCTCTTTATTGCTATTTTTGAAAATTGCTTTAAAAACTAGCTCCTAAAATTTTATAAAGGAAAGGTATGAGGTAGGCTACCATAACAGGTAATGTAATAATTACCAGGATACCTTGGGCAGACCCCTACTCTCACTTAACCTTGGTTCACTTATCTGAACATTACAAGCCCTTCTGGGCTCACTTTCAGTGGTTATGAAATGAGACTAAAGATCTTTGAAAACAGTAAGGTCATACAACAACTGAAACATGAAGAAAAATAAAAGAAAGAAGGTTGACTTTTACATAAAGAGAGCCAACCTTGTAGATTTTCTCCTTTTCACTCAGTATTTAAGCAATAAGTAAGTACTACTATTCTGGGAAATATATCTAAAGGCAAAAGATGGTACCAAAGACAATAATAGTGGAGGGTATGAATTAATTTAGAGGTACCAAAGGAGTTTATGAAGTCTAGTCTTGGAAATATTTATAAGGTGACCAGAAAATCATCTAGTCTGAATAATATTGACCAAAGACAGAAAATTTTTCATACAATTTTTACTATTCATGGCAGAGATATAATAATAATCGTTCCTCTAATAGTAAATTAAAATTATCTCTATAGATTGTGGTTTTAAAAAAAGGATAAATATTAAATGTCATTATTATCTCCTTTAAAATCAATCTCAGGTTCCAACTGAAGAAAAGGGAAGCAAAATTAGAAAAACAAAATATTTGAGAGAAAATGAATTTTAAAGTATCAAAACCTAACTGAAATTGATATATGAACATATGATAAAACAGTTATGATAGGAAATAATTTTATTACTGAATAAAAAAGATTTTGGGGCGCCTGGGTGTTTCAGTCAGTTAAGCATCTGCTAGGCTCTGGTCATGATCCCAGAGTCCTGGAATCCAGACCCACTTTGGGGCTCCTTCCCTCTCTGTAGCTCCCTCTGCTTGTGCTCTCACTCTCTCTCAAATAAATAAAATCTTTTTAAAAAAAGTTTTAATTAATTAAGCCTACAAAGATGGAAGCACGAAACAAAACCACAGATGAACCAAAGGAAAAAGAAGGAATTAATAAATGATGTAGGCAGAAAGGAAATACACAACATAAGAATAATAGATGTAATTAATTAAGCCTATGAACAGAAGTTTGAAAATAAGACAAAATATTTTTTAAAAATTAAATGCTGGGCTCCTGGATGGCTCAGTTGGTTAAGCAACCGCCTTCGGCTCAGGTCATGATCCCAGGGTCCTGGGATCGAGTCCCGCATCCCTGCATCGGTCTCCCTGTTCTGCAAGGAGCCTGCTTCTCCCTCTGCCTCTGCCTGCCACTCCCCCTGCTTGTGCTCTCTCTCTGTCAAATAAATAAATAAAATCTTTTTAAAAAAATTAAATGCTAACTAGCCTATCAATAAAAAGTAAACAAAATACATTTCTTGATTGGATTCTTTGTTCTTTGGGTGTTGAGTTTGATGAGTTCTTTATAGATTTTGGATACTAGCCCTTTATCTGATATGTCATTTGCAAATATCTTCTCCCATTCTGTCAGTTGTCTTTTGGTTTTGTTGACTGTTTCCTTTGCTGTGCAAAAGCTTTTTATCTTGATGAAGTCCCAATAGTTCATTTTTGCCCTTGCTTCCCTTGCCTTTGGCGATGTTTCTAGGAAGAAGTTGCTTCGGCTGAGGTCAAAGAGGTTGCTGCCTGTGTTCTCCTTTAGGATTTTGACGGACTCCTGTCTCATATTGAGGTCTTTCAACCATTTGGAGTCTATTTTTGTGTGTGGTGTAAGGAAATGGTCCAGTTTCATTCTTCTGCATGTGGCTATCCAATTTTCCCAACACCATTTGTTGAAGAGACTGTCTTTGGAAAGAGCCAAGATGTCCATCGACAGATGAATGGATAAAGAAGATGTGGTATATATATATATATATATATATATATATATATATATATATATATATATACACAATGGAATATTATGCAGCCATCAAAAGGAATGAGATCTTGCCATTTGCAACGACGTGGATGGAACTGGAGGGTATTATGTTGAGTGAAATAAGTCAAACAGAGAAAGACATGTATCATGTGACCTCACTGATATGAGAAATTCTTAATTGCAGGAAACAAACCGAGGGTTGCTGGAGTGGGGGGTGGGGTGGGAGGGATGGGGTGACTGGGTAATAGACACTGGGGAGGGTATGTGCTCTGGTAAGTGCTGTGAATTGTGCAAGACTGTTGAATCTCAGATCTGTACCTCTGAAACAAATAATGCAATATATGTTAAGAAAAAAAAAAGAAGAAGAAGAAGGTAGCGGGAGGGGAAGAATGAAGCGGGGGAGATCGGAGGGGTAGACGAACCATGAGAGACGATGGACTCTGAAAAACAAACTGAGGGTTCTAGAGGGGAGGGGGGTGGGAGGATGGGTTAGCCTGGTGGTGGGTATTGAGGAAGGCACATTCTGCATGGAGCACTGGGTGTTATGCACAAACAATGAATCATGGAACACTTCATCTAAAACTAATGATGTAATGTATGGGGATTAACATAAGAATTTTAAAAAAAGTAAACAAAATACAAATATATATGAATACACAAAATTGGAGGAAGTGAGAAAGAAGTTCTGTTGTATAATGTGCTATAATGTGCTGAAGACACTACTAAAGCCATGCAGTTAGGATTGCAAGATAAAATATCCAGTTAAATTTAAATTTCAGATGAACAATTTTTAAGTATATATATATATCCTAAGTACTGCATGGGCATACATAAAATATATTTATTTATGCTTTATCTGAAAGTATATCTAAAATTATTTATCTAAGATTCAAATTTAACTGGGGTCCTATATTTTTTAAATTTTATTTTATTATATTATGTTAATCACCATACATTACATCATTAGTTTTTGATGTAGTGTTCCATGATTCATTGTTTGCATATAACACCCAGTGCTCCATTCAATACGTGCCCTCTTTAATACCTGTCACTAGGCTAACCCATCCCCCCACCCCCCTCCCCTCTAGAACCCTCAGTTTGTTTCTCAGAGTCCATAGTCTCTCATGGTTCGTCTCCCCCTCCGATCCCTCCCTTCATTTTCCCTTCTTACTATCTTCTTTTTTTTTTTTTAACATATAATGTATTATTTGTTTCAGGGGTACAGGTCTGTGATTCAACAGTCTTACACAATTCACAGCACTCACCATAGCACATACCTTCCCCAATGTCTATCACCCAGCCACCCCATGGGGTCCTATATTTTAATTTGCTAAATCTACCAACTCTACGTACAGTACACATACAAAATAGGGTTTATCAGGTAAAACTAAATGCAGAGTAGTAGAGGGCACACAATTCTCTGAAGTTGCATTTATCCATAGCTGAAGCCAGGCATAGGTGATCTGCATGCACCATATCCAACATTAGCGTGAAAAAGGACCTGCCCCTAAATATCCTACATATATACCGGGGTGGGAGGTGGAGGGGTAGTGGTTTGCAACCATGGGAGTTTCCAGGGTAAAATCTGCAACTGGCCCCTGGACATGGAGAGCAAGAAGAGATGGAAGAAACAGACCATTGCAGATTGGTGACAAGTTTAATAAGCAAGGGAATTTACGTACAAGCTGCAAGTTCGTGAACTCTTCCAAGTTCACGTGGTTGGCAGAATTTATATCCTTGCATCTGTAGAACACATGGAAGCTTGCTTCTTCAAAGCCAGCAATCGAGAGAGAGAGAGAGGGAGAGAGCAAGCAATCTGTTTCAAGTCTTCGAGTCTCTGACCCTCTTAAAAGATTCACCTGTTATGCCAGGCCCACTCATGATAATCCCCCCTTCTGATTAACTTAGAGTCAATTGATTAAGGACCTTAAACACATGTGTTAAATCCCTTTGCCCTAAAGTGTAACCTAATCATGTAATTGACATTAATCACATTCACCTCTTTTGTATACAACTCAAGTGAAGATTACACAAGGTGTGTTCACTGAAGCAGGCAAGGGATGGGGGGATGGAGAGGGAGTGGAAATTTTAAGTGTCATTTTAGCAGTCTGCTTACCACATTTTGGGGGAGCTGCAACGTTAGGCATGTGGAGGAAATGTTGGATGGTGCGCTTTTCAAGACAATAATGAATTTTTTTTCTTCCTAGTTTTCTTTGTTGGGTAGTAACTATAGCCTTATCTACTATAGTAACTTGACTAGGATTCTTGAAAAGTGGAAAGGGTTCTAGTAGGATTCAGTTTTTCATTCATTGATCATATGTACCCCTCAATACTGAAAACATCATTCCTGTAATCCTTGTAATAGTAAGTTCAGAAAGGCAAGATCAGGCAATGAGTAGCAGAATTGGAAAATTTCCTTGAGAACATTTTAAAGCCTTGCCAAAGTTTGAACCATTGTCATTTATAGCTTAAAGAATCAGGAAATTCCTTTCAGTTTATATGAAACAATGGCATGAAATATGAACTGAGACTGGAGTGCATTATCAAAATTATCACATTCAACAAACCAAAGGAAGCTCTATAATTTGGGTAGAGTTTAAACGCATAGAGGATTATATTCTAAAAACTGCTGGTGGGGAAAAAGAGCTCCACATGCATTTTAAGTTCCAATTATATAACTGACTCTTCATATACTATTGCACATTACAAATTCCTATCCTCCTGGGGAGAATAATTGTATAACATGGCCAAAAGAGAGCAAGGTTAATGAAATTGACCTTAAGAATGACAAAGTTCCAATAGCACAGAAAGCTGAATTTAGTCTTTACAGAAAAACTCAATCATTATGAATATTTACCTTTGATAAATAATCTTTCCAACTTCGTAGGTATTCTTAGTTTCCATGGTCAAATTCGTCAACTAAGACACATAAAATTTTGCCTCAGAACCACTAATCATTCTTTTTTAATACTCATGCTCATTTTTTTTTTTTTTACAGTGTGGTAGGGGGGAGGGGGCTGAGCACATGCAATAATTTCACTGAATCATCCTATCCTTCTCTGTCTGAAACTTTGAAAATGTTCATACACTTTTCCACAAGTCATGATGATCTAATTCTAGATCCCTAGTCAGGCAGAGGGTAGTGATATTGCATGACATATGCCTCCCCAAAGCCCAGAATACATATGTAATTAGGGAAGAGTACATCTTCTGTCAAGTACAGTACTTCCACAGAGGGCTGACCACAGAAATTTGGCAGAACAGACAAGGCGTGGTCCCCAGCAGCTCAGCAAATGGTTGGCTCTGGGACAGTGTCAGTGACAAAATCCATCAATAGAACAGGAATGGAGAACCAAGCTAACTAGTACTCTATGTCCAGGCAGGCAGAATCTGCAATGCCTGACACTAGAAATGATAACATCAACCCTAGTGTTTGGTGATCAGGGATTTGGCAGGACTGTAATCCCCAGAGTGAAACTGGCCGGAGTCAAGGCATCTTCCAATTATAAAATAAGATGAGAGAACCAGGTAATTTATAGAACAGGAATTCAAATTAGAGATCAGAGCAAAAATAATAACTTGTGGACTAATAACACTAATCATTACAAAAAACACTTTGTGTTAAATATCTGCACAGACATTATTTTATTCAGACTTCATAAGAAAGTTTAAGTGTTTGTTGTAGGCAGTTTTTGAAATGGCTCCCAATGACCCTCGCCTCATGCTCTCGTATAATCGTCTCCCTTGTGTGTGAGCTGGACCTAGTAACTTGCTTCTAACAAATAGAATATGGCAAAAGGGTGGGAGGTCAATTCCAAAATCAGACTATAAAATATTGTGACTTTTATCTTGCTTGTACTCTTTCTCTGGCTCTTCTGACATATTTGTTCTGAGGAAGGAAGGTGCCATGTTTTGAGCTGCCCTAGCAGAGGCCATGTGGCAAGGGAGTGGACACTAGCCAATAGCCCGAAGGACCTAAGGCCCACATTCCAACAACCTTTGAGAGAATTAATCCTGTCCAGAATCATGTGAATGAGCTTGGAACGTTTGAACATTCAATTAAGACAGTGGCCTCAACTCCTACTTTTTTTGCAATCTTATCAGAGACCCTGCAGCAGAAGATTCAATTAAGCCATGCTAGGTTCCTGACCCACAGAAACTGTGAGATAAGGGAAATGTGAGTTGTTTTAAACTGCTAAGTTTTGAGGTGATTTGTTATGTAGTAATAGATAACTAATAAATGTATGAGTTTAAGAGGTCAGTGAACTTGAGCTGTTATACTCATGTTTATGGTGTATTATAACAAAAGGATACAGATTAGAATTGGCAATAGGAAAAGGCACTTAGGACAGAGTCCAGGAAAAATCAGGTATGGATCTTGCACTTGATGACTCCCAGCGGAGTTGTGTGGACAGTGCTTATTTCTCCCTTCAATGATATGTGACAACAAGCAGAGTATTGCCAACTATGGAAGTTCACCCAATCCTTGGTGTCTAGAATATTTCCTGGGGTGTAGTCACATAGACATGGCTGACCGCCTGTCTGGCTGACCTTAGCCTCCAGCCTACCCAGAGGTCAAGCTAATACTGCATGACCTGAACTTTCCACCATAAATCCCACTGATGGTGTAGACCATCCGATGTGGCCCAGGGCCCCCAGGTAAACAAAGACACGTGTCAGGTAAGACAGTGCAAGGGCTTAGAGGTTACCCCCCAAGAGCCAGGAGCAAAGGCCAAACTTCTCTTTGGGCAAGGTTAAAAACTGAGCACAAAGTATTACCTGTACGTTCTACTTTTTTTTTTTTAAAGATTTTATTTATTTGAGAGAGAGAGAGCATACAAGCAGGGGAGGGGCAGAAGGAGAGAGTCTAGCAGGCTCCCCGCTGAGCAGGGAATCCGAGGCGGGGCTCCAACCCACGAGCCCTAAATCAGGACGCAAGCCAAAGGCAGACACTTAACTGACTGAGCCACCCAGGTGCACTGGACGATATATTCTTGTTTTGGCTCTAAGTGTATTCGGCTTCTCAATCTGCAGACTTCTGTTAATTGGCATAATTCATTGCAACCAACCCAGAATTTCATGGATGAAAGTTATTAATGGCCTTTATGCCAGTTTTCAATGTTTTGCTGTCAACAATAAATCCATTCTTTATTGCCCTGTTGTGTGATGCCAGAGTCAGACCCTATAAATATTTCTCTTTTGCCAGCTGGCACGATGTGAAACTTGGTCAGAAGAGGATGCTGGAGTGACACTAGAGGAAGGGCTTCTCTTTTTGATCCCAACATGCTCCCCTGTTCTTACTGCTCCATTTCTGGTCAGTAAGCCGGTCACTCAGTGGTAGTTACCTCCCAGGGAGTTTTGCTGACATTCCAGAGTTCAGTCAGCACCCCAGCGGGCTTGCTAGGGGGTTCAATACAATTCTGGCAGGCAACCTTCTCAGAAAATTCCACCAGCACCACAGCCAGTTTCCCAGGAAGTTTGGCACCAACCCCACAGTCAGATTCCCAGCAAGTTCCATCAGCACCGCAACGGACTTCCCAGCCAGGCCTGGAGATGCCCTAATGGGAGATGCCAGCAAGTTTCAGCAGTACCCCAGAAGGCAGTTTCCTGTTTCATGGGCACTCTAGGGGGCAGTTTCCTGCTTGCCAGCCTCAGCCTATGGCTTCTCCACCCACCTCTCAGCCGTCCAGGAGACCAGAGCCACCCTCCAGTGAGATCTGGATCTCAGTCTTGACGATGGGGGTGGCCTCTTCTAAAATTTTTCCTTCCTTAAGTATTCTGCATCAGCCCCAGGGTAGTGTCTGCTTCCAATATCTGCTTTTCCTGTATTTTTTAGAATTATTGTTAACACTTAGTAGTTAATCCTCTGTTGATTGGTTAATAATCCTTCATATGAAATTTCCTGCCCAAATTAATCTGTGGTTTCTGTTTCCTGACTGGGCCCCAACTGATATAGCCTTCAATCTAAAAAGATATAAAAATAGTTTTATGTGGTGTGTTTTGCCATTGTTTTCTTTCTTTTCAGAAAAGAAAGAAAAAATCTTTTCAGATTTTTAAAAAACTTTTCTTAACAAATTTGCTGAGGACTTAGGAACTTGATATGCTAAAATTCCCCCCTCAAGCACTGGTGTAAATTTAAGGAGAAAAAAAGATATAAAAATTCAGCTTGATAAAAAGAAGAAAACCAGGGAATTTTTTTTTTATTTTCCCTTTGAGGACTACAATGATATAAAACATATTAATATACTTCCTATGAAAAGACGATTTTAAAGTAATTAGCCATGATGCCCCCTTGCTGCAATAATCTCCACCAGGAAGCTGTTGAAAGCAAGAATAAGATTAATTTTAAATTTCAAGGAAAGCAGCCTAAATTTGAGGTAGGCTTTAAAATCTTAATTTATTATTCTACATGCTACCTCAGGGCTCTAGTTATTTTTTTTTTTCTAAATTTATTAGGTTTGGGATATAGTGTCTGGCTTCTAGTAGGCACTCAGCAAATCTTTGTGATGCATGCCTGATAAATTTCTATTGTCTACTGGTTAATTCAGTAACTGACATCTGAACTAAATGTACAAGGAATCAGCATTGTCATGATTTTGACAATTATACCCAGGCCAGGTAGGATTAGAAACAGAAAAGACACATGGTAGCCTAGAGCAGTGTTTCCTGCCAGTTGCATCCTGGAAATCTGTGCTGCCCACATTTCCCATCCTGTCTCTTCCCCTGCTTTAGATTGCTGATTGGGCAAAAATTATCCCAGAATCAACACCTGTAGAATTAATGGGAAGATCCATCTGCGTCCTAAGTGCTTCACATGTTCTCTAATCTCACCCTCATTTCCTGGTGAGCAGATATTTTTGCCATTTTACAGATAAAGAAATGAGGCTCATTGAGCTTACATGATTCGCTCTAAATCACACTCTTAACTAATAGCTCAGAACTGATAACAGCCTTTCTGACTCAAAATCTGATACTCTTTTCCATGATGCTGCACTGACTATTTAAACCACAGAAATTGGAACCCCAAAAGTTGTTTTTTAAGTTTGCCCAGTACAACCACTGACCTAATAAATACTCAATACAATATTCCTAACTGGTAGCCTCTGCTTAAACTTCCTAGGCATGAATAAGAAGACCATTAATTCAAAAGTTCAATATATATATTCTTCAAATTATCAGGAAGTTCTTATGTATATGGGTTAATAATCCTTTCTTCTTACTGACTTCCACCCATTGGTTTTAAGTGTGCTCTCTAGAATGCCCTCTAGAGGTTGTAACTCTCAGAACAGTATGATCTCTCTTTTTCACATAGGCTGTCAATCTGAAGAAAGGGATATTCCATATCTAACACGTCTCTCTCTCCACTTTATTTAATTAGGGCCCAACTTAGAATAGATTCCTCATGTCCTCAATATTTGATATTAATTATTATTGCTGCTGGAATGTGTACAAGCCTTCTAATTTTTAATTGCTTATCTGGAAATACTGCACATTTATATATTCTGGTATGCACTTCAGTGAATATTGGTGATAAATATTGATTTAGTGGACACTCCCATCCCAGACTCTCTCATCTAGACTCATGAAAATCAGCCTGCCTCTACCTGGTTATGCTTCTGGGAAGCACTGAGAGGACCTCAGATGAACAGAAGTCAAAATGGAACTTCGGCATAAAACCAACTGGAGGAAAAATAGTGATATGGACAAGGAAGAATAGTCATTATGGGACCTAGAGAGACAGAGAGTGCACTATTCGCGAGAAATCTAATCATGGTGCCACGATGGGACAACACTTCTAATTCTAGAATTGGAGAACAGGGGCCAGATTGTGGAAACCAGAATCCACGTTGTTATTGAAACCTTGAGAGTCAAACCAGTGTCATTCCCAGTGAATCAGATTGCCCTCTATAAAGCTAGAGAATAGAGGTACAATCCAGTACTGATAGACTAGGAGAGGGTAGAAATAGTCCAAAGCTCTATCCAAATGTTTTGAGTTAAAATGAGAGGCTATTGCTATAGGAAAACAAAACTTCAGTATTGGGAAGAGGATGTTTCCCATAAGAAGAGACAAAGATGGCATTTCCTAGCCAAAATAATGGAGAAGTAGCATGTTTGTCAAACCTGAATGTGTCATTTACCAAGTATTCAAACAAAGATGAAACACAATATTTTACTCATCTTAAGGATTCCCTTAGTAAAAAATAACTTTCTACTCAAATTAGCAAGCAATTTCAATGAAGTTACTGCAAAAGACAGAGAAAACTGTCATGCTGGAAGATCAGTTTTTAACACTGTGAATGAAAAAGGGCATATTCTGCACTAAGAGTACCACATAAAAATATGCCAGTCTTATACTTTAAGTGTCATTTTGAAGGGAGATCATAGATATTGCAACAGCCCCTAGTCTCTAAACTGAAGTCAGTGCAAGTTGATTCTGGGCAAAGGTCATCAAGTTAAGCTGAAGTCTGGTTTCCACAACCAGGAGTGAGATATGTTTTCCTATTTGATGCGGAGATACTTCTAAAAATAGGAAGAAAGGTGGTTTCAGCAGTAAATGTCAGAAACCAACTGCCAAGGGGTTACCTGAATCTTTACCTCACAACTCAACTCTGTCTTTCCACCAGGGATAGATAAATTAGAAATAAAAAGGCTAAGGGTTCCATATGCTACTGCGTCACAATCAGGATCCTAAAAACCGTGACACTAGGGATATTTCTGTCAAATGCCCCCTCTGTTACCACAGCTAAAGTTTGTTTCCATTTACCTGCCTCCTTTCTTGCCATAAATAATTATAAGAAAATCTACAGGATTTCTTAACTTTCTCCTAGACTTAAAACCAACTCCTTAAGAAAGCACTGGGCTGAAAGTCAATGTTCTTATTCCTTTGGAGCTTGAACTCAGCACGCTTGTCTTTCCTCATTCCAGTTACACTTTCCTACCTTATCCTTTGGGCTCCTGTTCTCACAGAAACTGGCTGCAGAAGGGAAATGCTGTCTCCAATCATCTTTTTACTAACTGCCCTCAAAATAATTACAAAGACGTGTTCATTTTAGAACTTGACTGATGATCACAGTGCTGACATGGATTGGGAAAATTAAAGGACAAAAATGAAGAAGTGACAAAGTTTAGAGAATTGTATAAGACCAATCATTCAGAATCCCTGAACTCTGGTCTTTACTCCTTTTTGAGATGATAACTGGAAGTCCTCATGGAATTGCTCCTTAAGCTTTTATTCTTTAAAACCAGGGCTCACAGGGTGCCTGGGTGCCTCAGTCGGTTAGGCCATGATCCTAGGGTCCTGGGGTTGAGCCCCACATTGGGCTCCCTGCCCCTCCCCCCCCACTCGTGTTCTGTCTCGCTAGCTCTGTGTGTGCTCTCTCTATCAAATAAATATTTTTTTTTTTAAATCTTGAAGCAAAATAAAACCAGGGTTTACCTTCTGCCACTCACCTCACCATCTTTCATCCCCTATCTTTCCTTCTTTCCCCCTTTCTTATTTTCCTTCTATGGCCCCTTTTCTTATTCTACATATTTTCCAGAAATGGCTTTTCCACTCCCACAATCATCCTATATCCAGATGATTTCCAATTTTAAATCTCCAGCCTAGATATGTCTTCTCAGCTGCATTGTCCAGATACCTCTACTCTGATATCCTATGGCTATGTCAGGCCAAACTTGTTCTGATCTGAGCTTTTGTCCTTCACCTTAATATTCCCTATCTCTGAATATCTGAATGGTAGCACGTACAACTAACTCAAGACAAAAACATAGTGTCACTCTTGACTTCTCCTTTTTTGGTAATAGAGCTCCTGCCTCCATCCCCAACTTCTCTAAAGTTTAGTTCATTTACATCTCCTCCCCATTCTCACTGCCACTGTTTGAGTTCAAGCCATCATCATTTCTTATCTAAATTGTTGTAATTAATTTCTCTGATTCATGTCTCTCCTCCATAATTCATTCTTCACACACTAAACAGATGGATCTTTTTTAAACCCCATCTGATGTTACCAATAACCTGCCAAAAAAAATCTTTACTGGCTCCTATTTCCATTTAAGATAAAATCCAAACTCTTCAGCCTGCTTCACAATTGATAAATTGTGTGTATTGTTTTATCCTTGTCTCTCCTTAATCCCTGCCTGTGGTGGTTAATTTTTTGTGTCAACTTGACAGCCATAGGATGCCCAATGTTTGGTTAAACATTATTCTGGATGTGTCTGTGAATGTGTTTCAAAATGAGATTAGCATTTAATCAGTGAACTGATAAAACCGATTGCCTTTCCCAATGTGGGTGTGCCTGTCGGTTCTATTTCTCTGGAGAACCCTAATCCATTGCCCATTATCAAACTTTAAACTTCAGCTAAACTAAACTATTTCCAGTTTCCCCAAAATATCTTATTCTCACACATTTATGAGCTTGAATATGGTTTTCTTGTTGTTCATGACAGCTTTTCCAATATTAACACACACACACACACACACACACACACACACACACACCCCTCCTTAATTGGCTAATATTCTGCTTAGGATCTTCACACTTCACTCTCCTGAAAAAATAAACCTCAATTTGTGCTTTAATTTAAGGACTGTGATTTCATTCCAAATTTTGCATATTTTCAGACTAAGTAGCAGGTTGAGTATCATGTGATTTATGCTTTACTCAACAAGTATGATAATGTTGATGATGATAGCAATGATAACAACCGTAATAACTTCCATCATTTACTGAGTGCTTACTAATATGTGTGAAGCTCTCTGCTAAGTACTCCTTATGCATTTATCTATTCTCTTCTGCCCAAGCAATTTGAAGATTATTATCCCCATTTTTTTGGATGTGGAAACCAAGAATTAAAAAATTGAAATATCTTGCTCCAAATTATGCAACTAATCAGTGGTAAACGTGGAACTGAAGCATAGGTCTAGTCTCCTCTGTTTATGCTCTGAACTGTTTTATATACCATCACTTTCCTACACAAAAGTCAAATGACAGTTCTTAAGTGGCTTGTCATTTGTATGGTAACTCTTGGCTATCTATGTTCTGCTTGAAATTATAATGTAAATATGAAAACCATAATAAACTTAATAAAAAGCAGATTAGTAGTCCAATTTCTAGGTGTATGTTGAGGGTAATTTTGGCAGGCACATGATAGGATCTGTTGTCAATTCGATATAAGCCCTATAAAATATCTACTGAAAGGCAAGGGAGAAAAGTGGATCTAGTTCTTTTGGAATCTGTTTCCTGTATTGTTCCCAGTGAGACTCTGTCAGTGAAAAGCAGCTAAGGAAGACTTGGAAGTAATAAAGAGGCAGGGATAAATCAGTATTCTCGGGTGGCATCTGCAGCCAGGTTGTCAGGGGGTTTTCTGAGAATCTTCCACTTTTGTGGCTGCGAGAAGCTAATATTCCTAGTGATAGCTTTTCCACCCCTGCCTCTGCAGCCCTTTCAAACACTGCACAAATCTCTACTTCCATATTTTAAATAGCTCCACTCAAAAAGTTAACATGGCATCTGTATTCCTAACTAAACCCCAATTAATATATTTTTTGACATAAATTATGTCTTATTTCATTCCTTATGCTATTATTCAAAGGAAATACTTGATAAAACCACACAAAGTTAGGCTCTAATGGTTTGCCTTTAAATGATTTGTTAATAAAAGGAAAACATTCCCAAATATCCAATTCTAAAGTCAAGGGTTGTTAAAAACATCTTTTAGGTGGGGTGCCCGATTATCTCCAGGGTCTGAAACACCAAGATGATAGGTTATGTCCCAAGGAAACCTGAGCAAACTAGTATGCATATTTAGTGCTTCATAAGTAGGTGGAACAGTCTGTGAAATAAATGTGATTGCTATCCCCAAACAGCTCCAGATAGAAAAGTGAGATCACTGAGGCTCAGCGTGGAAGCTGTTTCTTACAAAGCTTTACAATCCTTTCTTTGCCACCCATTTATCTTACACATATTTCTCTTGTACTGACCATACTTAGTTTATTCATTTACCTGCCTATTTTTCCTATTTATTAATAAGATACTTTAAAGGCATGGGTCTTAAATTATTCACCTTTATGTTGCCAACGCTACCCAGTATCTGGTATATGGTAAGTATGAAGTAAGTGTTTGCTAACCTGAACTAAATCAAGTTTCTGAAAGTCAAAAGTACACACCGAGTGGCAGAAGGGATCCAGATTCTACTTAGACTTTTGATCTGCCTCACAGGCTCCTGGGAATCTTATGATAATCTAAGAATTCTGGAAAACCATCTGGCATAACATGGAACTTTCTAAAGCAGCCTTAGAGATTTCAAACTTTCCTGAGCATCCTAACTAGGAGTTTCCCTGGAGTACCTTATTTGAAGATATTCAATATGTTACATACATAAAAATGGAAAAGAACTTAATAAATCAGTTGTCCTAACTTATTTTGTAGATACCGTGCCTTCTGAGTGGCTGAAGTGTTATAAGAATCATGAAACAATAAGACATTTGCTGTTTAATCTTTTATATTTATCCTTAGGTAAAAAAATTATTGTAAGAGTTGGAAAGATATTATGTCTTTTTTTGGACTACAAGCAGTTAGCTCAATAATTAATTAGCTAGAAGACTATTAAAGGTGCTTAAAACCCCAGAGTACAGTAAGTTTACTGAGTTGTTGGTACATGCAATAAAACATGAGAGTTCATTATCATAGGTAATATACTGCTTAGTGGAAAAATATATAAAAGTACTAGAAAATGAAGCCTATTATATTTCTCTATAGGCATGAGACTACTTATTATGAAGTACAGAGATTTACAAAGTCTCCTACTATGTCAGGTTAATTAATTCACAGTTCTGGAGGCATTTTCAGATGATAAGGAATCCTAACAGCTTGGAGACAGCGTGAGGAGTAAAAATAGGCTAGAAATCAAGAGTCCTGAATATTAGTCTCAGTTTCATGGTCTACTGACCTTTTGGTGTCAGGATGGACACAATATCTTTTCTTTCCTAATTTTATTGAGGTATAGTTGACATACGATATTATATTAGTTTCAGGTGTACAACATAATAATTCAACACTTATATACATTGCAAAGCAATCATCTTAATCAATCTAGCTATTATCTGTCACCATACAAAGTTGTTACATATTATTAATTATATTTCTTATGCTGTACATTGTATCCCTGTGTCTTATTTATTTTATCACTCAAAGTTTGTTCCGTTTAATAATCTTCTCCTATTTTGCCCATCCTCCCCAACCCCTCCCCCCCTGGCAACCACCAGATTGTTATGCTCTCTATATCTGAGTCTGTTTCTTTTTTGTTTTCTCTGTTTTGCTTTTTAGATTGCACAGTTAAGTGAAATCACATGGTATTTGTCTTTCTCTGTTGGATTTATTTCACTCAGCATAATACACTCTAGGTCCATCCATGTTATCCCAAATGGCAATATTTCATTCTTGTTTTTTTTTTATAGTCTTGAGATCTTTTTTTTTTTTAACACTTATTATGCTATGAATTCATAGGGAATGAGTTCCAGCACCTCAGGTTACTTTCCATTGGTTCTCACAAATTGTGCTTCCCTGGGTGGAGCAGGCTGGCACTTAAGTTGAACTCAAGTACTTTTCTCTTTGGCTTCCTTCTTTTTCTGATGATTTTCCTTCACACACTTCAGGAAGCTAGCCCGGCTCTTTGAGTGCTTAATATATCACATTTTCTTTATCCATTCATCTATTGATGGACACTTAGGTTGCTTCTATGACTGGCTATTGTAAATGATGTTACAATGAACATGGGAGTATATGTCTTTTAGAATTAATGTTTTCATTTTATATAAATACCCATAAATGGGATTGCTGGATCATATGGATGTTCTATTTTTAATGTTTCAGGGAAGCCTCATACTAGTTTCCATAGTGGCTGCACCATTTTGCATTCTCACCAACATGCATGAGGTTTTCCTTTTCTCCACATCCTCACCACAACTTATTATTTCTTGACATTTTGATAATAGTCATTCTGATAGGTATGAGGTAATATCTCATTGTGGTTTTGATTTGCATTTCCCTGATGATGAGTGATGTTGAACATCTTTTCATGTGTCTGTTGGCCATCTCTGTGTCTTCTTTGGAGAAATGTCTATTCAGGTCTTCTGCCCATTTTTTAATTGGATTTTTTGTGTTTTTTTTAATATTGAATTGTGTAAGTTCTTTATATATTTTGGCTATTAACCCATTATCAGTTATACCACTTGCAAATATTTTCTCCCATTCAGTAGGTTGTCTTTTTGTTTTATTGATGATTCCTTTGCTATGCGACAGCTTTTTAGTTTGATATACTCCCATTTGTTTATTTTTGCTTTTGACTTGATGAAGATGACATATCAAAAAAAAAAAAAAAAAGAAAGTATTGCTTAGACCACCAATGTCCAAGAAGTTACTGCCTGTATTTCCTTCTAGTAGTTTTATGGTTTCTGATCTTACTTTTAAGTATTTAATATATTTTGAGTTTATTTTTGTATATGGAATAAGACAGTGATCCAGTTTTGTTCTTTTGCATGTAGCTGTTCAGTTTTTCCAACACCATTTGTTGAAGATACTGTATTTTTCCCATTGTATGTTCTTGCCTCCTTTGTCAAAGATTAATTAACCATAAAAGCATGGACTTATTTCTGGACTCTTTATTCTGCTCCATTGATCTATGTTTCTGTTTTGTGCCAGTAACATACTGTTTTGATTACCACAACTCTGTAGTATAATTTGAAATCAGGAAGTATGATACCTCTAGCTTTGTTCTTTCTCCAGATTGCTTTGGATATTCAAGATCTTGTTTGGTTCCACACAAATTTTAGTATTATTTGTTCTAGTTCTGTAAAAAATGCTATTAGTATTTTGATAGGGATTGCGTTGAGTCTGTAAATTCCTTTGAGTAGTGTGGACATTTTAACAATATTAATTCACCCAATCCATGAAGACAGCGTATCTTTTCATTTATTTGTGCCATCTTAATTTCTTTCATCAATCTCTTACAGCTTCAGACTACAGGTTTTTCATCTCCTTGATTAAATTTATTGCTAGGTATTTTATTCCTTTTAATGCAATTGTGAATAGTATTGTTTTCTTAATTTCTCTTTCTGATCATTATTAGAATATAGAAATGCCACATATTTATGCATATTAATTTTGTATCCAACAACTTTACTGAATTCATTTATTCAAGTAGTTTTTTGGTGGAGGATGAACACAATGTCTTTGATTGTCACAGAACCATCAGTAAAATAAGGGTGTTTAATAACTACTTGTCTACATTACAATGCTGATATGAGGGTCAAATGAAAAACATATATGTGAAAGTTCTTTAAAAATTGTGAAATGTCATATAAATATAAAACACTAAAACAATAAAGCAGATTATCTTGGTAGATACATAATGAATGAAAAGATGAGTTCTGTCATCTTTTAAGTAGCCTTCTAGAAAATTATTTCAATGATGCTGAAGAATCATTAAAAATCTCTTTTTGGAAGTACTTCAGATTCAGACACTTTTTTTTAACATATACAATTTGAAGGTGTGTTTAACCTTTTGGCAATTAGAATATAACTTGGTCAGCAATGCAAGTTATCAGTGAAGTGATGATTTATTTAGTAGGAAAAAAGAGGAATAGATGTAAAATAATGATTTTTGTTAGTGTGTCTTCAAAGACTGGTCCAAAGAAAAAGGCAAAAATTATTTGAGTAATGGAAACGTACTTGGAGTAGTGTTGATATTCAATAGGTGTTTGAATAGTGGATCAATAGTAACTAGAAAGGATGACTCTGGTCCTCTGCCATAGTTTGTTGGTTAGTTAATTAGTCCCTATGATGTGCCAAGCACTTTGAATACAATAATGGAATATCAATTTAATTGTTATATAAGGCCTCAGAGATAAATATTATTTTTACTACTTTGCATGTGACCAGACTGAAGACAAAAGCGGTTTGGTAAAGTTTCTCTACATTTCACAGATTATAATTTGAGTAAAAGAAATTCTGCTTGACTACAAACTCATAAAACTATGCTTCTCAACTGTTTATCACTTTACCTTGGTGATAATATAAATGAAATAGCTATCAATTTTATAGATGAAATAGGTTGGTGGGAAGAAAAGAAAGAAGAGAGACAGCAACTAATAGAGTAGATGACAAATACAAGATTTCAAATTATCTTCACAGGCCAGGAAGTTGAACCCAAATCCAGGATGAGCCCAAATCCAGGATGAGAGTTAAATGAAACATATATGTATACAGTTGACCCTTGACCAACACAGCTTTAAACTGTATGGGTCCGCTTATATGCAGATTTGTTACAGCACAGTACTTTATTCTTTCCGATTTTCTTAACATTTTTGTCTCTTTAGCTTATTTTATTATAAGAATATGGTAAATTAAAGAGGGCATGGATTGAATGGAGCACTGGGTGTTATATGCAAACAATGAATCATGAAACACTACATCAAAAACTAATGATATAGGGCTCCTGGGTGGCTCAGTTGTTAAGCGTCTGCCTTTGGCTCAGGTCATGATCCCAGGGTCCTGGGATCGAGCCCCGCATCAGGATCCCTGCTCCGCGGGGCTTCTCCTTCTCCCACTCCCCCTGCTTGTGTTTCCTCTCTCGCTGTGTCTCTCTCTGTCAAATAAATAAATAAAATCTTAAAAAAAAAACTAATGGTGTATAATGTATGGTGATTAACATAATATAATAAAATTAAATTAAAAAAAGAAGAATATGATATATAAAAATAATATATAATGCAAAATAACATACAAAATATGTATTAATCAACTGTTTATGTTATCAGTAAGGCTTCCAGTTAATAATAAGCTATTAGTAGTTTGAGTCAAAAATTATAGATGGATTTTCTACTATGGGGGGTTGGCACCCCTCACTCCCATGTTGTTCAAGGGTCAACAGTATATGCTGGCTTATAGGTTCAACAAGCTATTTATACAAGTTCAATATTAAAAAAAAAAGTCATACTCACTAGAATGTGAGAATGTTTATCTCTGAGGTATCCAACACCTACTAGAGTACCTAGCACTTAAGATGCTCAAGAAATCTTTGGTGAATGCAAGTATAGATGAAACTCATATCAAATGCTATAGAATTCATGTAAAGATAACAAACATCATGTAAATGCCACTATCCCTCTGCAGTTGCTGAGATTACCAGGACCCCATTCCCACAATCAACATTAACATTTAAAATCAAATTTAATTATAGTTTCTGTACCTGACTGAAAATTTTCCTTAAGCATTCCATTAGGGGGTAGTAAATCCAATTAGCTACTATAATTTCACAATTCTTTCTGAGTATGACCTCTTTCTCAGAAAGAAAATGTAGCAATCATTTGCTGAAGGAAATAGCATTTGGGTCTATCACTTGATATTCCTGTTAGTTATCAAGTATTTGGCACTATTGTCCTGTAATTTGATCTTTAATGCCATCTCATGTCTTTGTGTTTCTCAGCCAGGTAATTTCCATGTATCTGGGTAAATCCTTCCTGTAAAATAATTTTATTCTACAACCTTTTAATCTCTTATTTTTCTCTTTGTTAACATAAAACCCCTAAAAGGGATAGACCCCTATAGAGAAGGAACTACATGTTAATTACTCAGCCCTAAGAATGATTTAATGCTCTTACTTTATTTTTCTTGACTCTTTTCAGGGGTCAGAAATATATCTATGCATTCTATATAATAAAGTACCTTTCACTGTTCTAATAACCATAGAGCAATAGTTGGAGAATTGTAGCATTCATTACCTATGGAATATGTGTTGGGCTGCATAGTAGTTTCTGCTCCTTTTTTTGAGGCTTCAATTACCTTAACTTGGTCCTGGATGAAGGATATGGTAGTGAGGTTATGGAGTCACAGGCTGAAGCCACAAGCTTGGTATGGGGGCAGGTATGGCCTTGTGGACTAGCTTGGTCCCTTAGACAAATGAGACATTTTTCTTTGTCTTACTTGAATTTTTATTGTTTTTTTTTTAAGATTTTATTTATTTATTTGAGAGAGAGAGAGCAAAAGAGGGGGGAGCGGGAGAGGGAGAAGCAGACTCCCCACTGGGCAGGGAGCCCGATGCGGGACTCGATCCCGGGACTCCAGGATCATGACCTGAGCCGAAGGCAGTCGCTTTAACCAACAGAGCCACCCAGGCGCCCCTGAATTTTTATTGTATGCTGCCTTCTGATGTTTGTGGAATACACTTGTTTTCTGATACAGCTTTAGTCTAAACAAAACATGTGGCTGTGATTTCCAATACTGAAAAAATGGAGAATATCTTTCTCCCAGTGCAGGGTGAGGAATTTCAATGAACGGACACTGAGACTAAAAATAAAAAAGTTGATGAAAGATTCGGGTAGGCAAATGGGAGATGGTTCACACAATGGTGGATAAGTAATGGAACTGTATAGAACGGTGTGTGCTTGTGAATTTGCCTTTACTTTGTAAAAGTAGTTTCATGCTCTTCCCTGTCTCTCAATAACACTCTCTCAAAAGATTGTGTATGTGTAGTAACTAGGATGGTCGTGACATGATTGGCATTTTAGCCAATTAGGATTAAGATTCTTGCACAGGTGGAATATATGCCTATTACTCAAATGTGTGGGTTAAGATGTTAAAACTCCACATACATTATTCTCAGTAAAAATGTTAAAGTATTTAAATCCATAGCTACCAGTGAGACCTGCAGTGATCATAGCAATTTATATAATACAAAGATTAAATTATAAAAATCACATGATCAGCAGGTGGGTAGCGGTGGGTGTTTATGCCAACAGTTGCTCAGACATTTAAAACTGTTCAAGGGAAGTTATCTAGACATACACATAAACTGAATATATGATTAACTTGATAAATGTTAATATTTTTAAAAGTAAGTACCAGCTTTTCCTATGAAAAAGGAAAAAGCAAATAACACATTTGAGGAAATCAGAGGGAGTGAGGGCCTCAGCGTTGATGAAGGAGGCCTTTTTAAGTGCTCTCAGACAGGACGAGACCCAGCATTGCAAGCTGCTAGGTCTCAGCCAATGACTTTGTGTGCTGCTGAGGAAGACCAGAAAGGTGAGCAAACCTAACTGCTGAACATCCCTTTCATGTAGCCTTAGCATCATTTGAGTACATCCGAAACTAAGAAAAACCATGAAAACAGTGCATCTAATCAGGGGTTTATGGCTTAGCCCACCATCTAGATTCTGTCAGTCATACCATTATCCTAAGAGTCTTAGGTTTGGAGTTAAAAAAAAAAAAATTAAAGATTCCAGTTTTCTAGAAAACAAACAAGACAGTAACAAGCTGAAACTAAGGTTTATTTATTTTTTTATTATGTTAGTCACCATACAGTACATCATTAGTTTTTGATGTAGTGCTCCATGATGAAACCAAGGTTTAGACAAAATATCTGTAAACTATCTTTAGAAATGTGTCAATGTGGCTAATCCTTTATTTCAATCCTATCACCATGGTATGGTATCTATCCTTCGCTGTAACTAGTCAGAGAAAGAGATTAGTGATAGTACTTGATAACTAACTATAATAGTAAGGGCATTTGTTAGATTAAATCTTACCCCTGTTCTCCCCATATTCATATCAACTCATTGTCTCCTCTATATCTGTGATGAAAGAAAACTGTTCATCATGTCCTTGCTGGACTTACATGAACACCAACAGTAACCATACTGACTTCAAACTGTGACTGAGTACCAAGACTGTAGGCAAGAAATGCCCCCAGGATCCTATCCTGCTTCTTCCTGACATGAAGGGATGTAACAAAAGGGATCTAATCATTTCTTTCTAAGGGTGACATTCCTGAAACTCAGTGTTTCTACATCTAGAATTATATTGTGATATTAACATTGTTAGAGTAACTACAATTTTAACTTTAAAAAAATTAATATTTATAGGTATTATACCCTGCAGGGATTCTTGACTTGCTTACACACAGACACACAGAATGAAGACTGCAGGGGTTTCTGTTTTGACATCTGTTATCACTAGAACTTGTGTTCTCTAAGGGCATGCTAGTGAAATATCAAAAACAACAACTAAATATTCTCAAAGTGTGAGTAATTTTTATCAACTGTGCAAAGAGAATTCTTCTGGTGACAAGAACATAACAATCTATCTAAACACAGAGAGAAAAACTAAAATAATGAAATTAAGTCAAAACAAATGTATGGACATCTTAAGCAGGGTGAGGTGACAAAGTAATCCTCACAAACCCAAAATATGGATGAACATGATCAATACTCTGTAAGCATCATGAGCAGCTGGACAGTATTAATAGCAATGAGAACAGAAAGAGGGAAGGGGCCCTAGGAAATTCCCAATACTCACCCCAAAAGGAGATCATATATTTTGTGGGAATCTGAGACCAACTGAAAATATTTGGAAAAAGGCCTTATAAACTCCAAAGGTGGGGTAAACAACAATGAGGAGAATCACTAAGGGGATTGTAGAGAATTCAACATTGCCAAAGCAGTTTAGCTGTCAAAGATCCTAGAATTATCAAACAAATATGTGCCTTCAAAAAATAAAATTCACCTTGAAATAAATGACATCCCAAGAGATAATTAGCACACGTCTGGAAAATGTGGCCAGGAAAAGAGATGGAAACAGTTAACCCAAAAGTTAAAATGAACTAAAAGAACTTCAGATGATCTAAGTTTGAAAAACAGCCTACAGTGGAATTTGCACAGGTTCTAAGGCAATGTTCTCTTCTTTAAAATTGTATTTCACCGTTGCTACACTTTCTGAAATATGCCTCCTCTTTCCTGCCCATGTCTATCACAACCGGCTTATTTCCTGGGATCCACAACATTCCTCTTCTGCTCTATTTGAATTTTGCTTTCAGCAGATTCATTTCAAGGACATGAAACTAGAATAAAACGATTAAGACTTTTCATGTGTAAAACAGAAACATGTTAGAGGATATAGTGGGCTTTGAGTTGATGCTGATTTTCTGAAAAAGAAACATTTTAAACAACCAAAGAACTCGGACTATGTATTGAGAATTAAATGTTATTAAATATTTTTGTTAGTGATTAAGATAATGATAAGGCACTCTGGATTTTCAAAGGGTCTTTTTTTTTAAGATGCATATTGAAGAATTTAAAGATGAAGTGCTTTGACATACCCTAGCAGAAGTAGAAAGCAGGAGGAATAGATAAAATGTGTACAGAAAAATGTTGATAGCTTTTAAAGCTGGCTGATGGTGATGGTATTATTTATTTCAGTATGCTTGGAAATTTTCATAATGGACAAGTTTCAAAAAGTGAAAGTAAAAGGAATTGCACATGAGTATGTAGCAACACAGTCTATTAAACTGTTCATGACTTTGTTAAAATAGTTATTTTTATGAAGTATTTCTAGGTGGCTGAGTTTCTGTTGTCAACACTTTTGATATGTGCTCCACAATCAAGCACTTTTTCATGTGTTAAATAGTTTTTTCCCCTTTAAATCTAAGCACAAAGTTGCATTATTTTAACAGCTAATACAATAATTCATCTTGTAGGAAATGTCTTAAAAGGCTTCATCAGGTAGAGTAGCCAGCACCAACATATTTAAAGGAGAAAGTTCTACATTGAAAAATGTGTAAATTGAGAGCTCACAGGAGGAAACTTGCATAGAGGGGGGGAACAAAAGTGAGAAAGAATGGGAACTGTCATACATGTAGTTATGTTGCTAGAAGCATAATGGAATTAACATGAGTTTGCTTCTTGGCAAGTCACGGGTAGAAACTACACCAGGTAGAGTTATCACACAGAGGAAACTTTATCTGCATCAAATAAGATCATGGGGAATAACTTGCAAAGCCATGACTTCCCAAGCAAGAGTGAATGTGTTGGGGTACCTGGGTGGCTCAGTCGTTAGGTGTCTGCCTTTGGCTCGGGTCATGATCTCAGGGTCCTGGGATTGAGCCCCGCATCAGGCTCCCTGCTCCTCGGGAAGCCTGCTTCTCCCTCTCCCACTCCCCCTGCTTGTGTTCCTGCTCTCGCTATCTCTCTCTCTGTCAAATAAATAAATAAAATCTTAAAAAAAAAAAAGAGTGAATGGGTTTCTTTTATTTAGGGTTAGGATGAATATTTAGATGGGGGAGCCTTGCCATCCTGTGTAGAGGTGAGCATAAAGTGGTACATGTGCCTTAAGGAAACATGCCCATACATAGATTGTATGTTATGTAAATGAGGCTTGTGCTCCTCCTTGGGCAGAGATTTTAGTATTATAATGAAGTAAAGGTAATTCTCCATCACTCCCTGGGTCACTCCATGGTCCATCTGTGCTGGCTTGAGTCAGGGGTTAAGTTCAAACTGGTCTGGGTGGTCTGGGCCAATTGGAACTCTTTGTTTAGAAACTCGCTAAATTCTAGGTAAGACAGGTTAACTTGTGAAAGCCAGTGAAGAGACTGAATTTTGGGTAAAGGCTTATGTAGGAAAGTGAAAATATGAGCAAACATCTAGGCCTGCAACTGCCGTTGGTGTTAATAGACATACGGAACATTTTGTGTGGCTTTAAAGGACTTAAAATACATTCTTCATCTACTACCCTTAACAATTTAGTACCTGGACAGACCTAACACTTTGCCACCACTCTCATCGAAGTCCATTTTCCTAATGTTTTCCAAGCCTGATTTAGAGTTTCAAGTCAGAGGAGATGCCAGAAATTCAGTTCTTCCCTGAAGACAAGCTCACCCCTCCCTGCTCAGACCCTGAGGCTTTTCTGTTGGGCAGGATGGTGCTGGCCAGTCTTCCTGAAGTCTTTTTACCTCAAAAGCACAAAATGCAGAGGAAAGAGAGTTCCAGGAACCCTCTTCTCTTTTGCCTTGGGCAAGGATAATTAACCCCTATACTGGTGGCCAGATAGCTTCTCTTCCCTTACCTTTATCACTCCTCTTATATTGCTCAGAGAAACACCTTTGAACCCCGGTTTTCCAATGTCTCTATTTAGTATAACTTTGTGTTGAAATCTCATGCTCTGTACAAAAATAATGAAAAGTAGTTTGTACAGAGTCCAAAAAAAAAGAGAAGAAAATATAGGAAAAAATTAAACAGTAGTCCAGTAAAAATTATTCATACCATGAATATGATGAAACACATTCTCAATTGAGAACAGATAACATGTCACTATTAGGAAGGTTAAGTAAATCTGTATGTATTATAACCCCTCAGAATATAACTGAAAATGTGGAATTCCAATGGAGTTTAAACACATAAACTCTTAGCTTCAATGTCACAAAGTTAGCAATTTTTTTTTCATTGAGTCTTGTGCATTTAATCTCAGGAAAATCCTCAAATTCTCAGCTCTAAGTATATTGCCCTTACTTTGAAACAAATAAATAGTGAAGGGGACCAGAATCTGTCACCCCAAAATACACTTTTTTGGCATAAGGACTATTTTACACTGATTATTTTTAAGAAACAGCAGACCCAGGAGAAGCCCTGAAAACTGAGTAGAAGTTACCCTTTTGTAAGAAAAATTTACATTTATAATGAAATCTTCATCTGTAAGGGTGCCCCCCTCTCTGTACCAGAAAGAGGAGGATGACTAAATCTCTAGAAACTTACCAGTGGAGAAGCAGCAACCCAAATCTGCATAACAACCCCAAACCCCTCTGCTTTTCCTGATAACCTTCCACAACTGGCTTCCCACCCCCAACCCCAGCATCTCCTTTTATCTGTAGATGGAGATGGTATTTAAGGTGGTGGCTTGGGTCATTTCAGGGAGTTACTTAGTTTTCCTAGGTATCTCCCTTGTATACAGGAGGTATACATGTTATTAAACTTCTGTTTTTCTCCTGTTAATCTGTTTTTTATTATGGCAGTGGTGGTTCTCAACCAAGAATCTAGAAGGGTAGAGGAAAAATTATTTTTCCTCCCCTGCATCATCAAAGTAGAAAGACTGGGACTGGTGCTGAAAAGAGGAAGAAATATTATTTCCTAAAAAGATATATGGGAAAGAAGACAATAATTTAGCAGCCAGAAAAATACATTCCCCTCAATATAAAAATACAGCACATCCATTCATTGTTTGGTCAAATAGCATCCACTTCCCATGTAATTTTAAAGGCATTTTTGAATTGCAGCCCATTGACCTTCATGATAATAACACTGAGCTATAAAGGAAAAGAGAAAGTAAATATTAAATTCATCTCTAGTAACACTTTCTTCCAAGTGCTAAAATTAAAGATTTGGGTGGTGGGGTATAAAGGAATAAAAATTCATTACCTGGGAATCGGGTTGTATGAAATACCTAACTTCTCAATAAATTGATTTAAATGAAGAGCCTCTAAATATATAAAAAGAGTAGTAGATATAAAATTCTTCTCCCTCCTCTCCACATATATATTTCCACATTACTCTAATAATCTATAACTGTGTGACATTGAGAAAACACATCATCTCTCTGAGTCTTAGTTTTCTTATCTGTTTATCAGGAGTATGCTTGTCCTTCACTCTGCACAAGGTTTCTCAACATGTTATACAATATTAAATATGTTTCTAATATTATTTTAATATTTATCATTTTATCTTATTATTTTAAATATTTGAGAATACATGAGACTTCTTTTTATCCTTAGAAAAACTCCCCTTACTCAATAGGATCTTCTCAATCATATGTTTAAATTTATTAGTAAATCATAAACATATATATATTCTTTAAAATATTGGGGCAAAAATTTTCTTATATCCTTCAAAGATTTTCTGGCTGGTCTAAGAATTACATTGACATAAAACAGATTAACAGGAGAAAAGCTAACTTAATTTCATATGTACAGGAACACCACATACATCAGATGTTCTAAGACAGAAAGGTAAAATGGGGCTCATATGCCATTCTGAACTAAGTATGGGATAAGGACCTGGGGCTTAAAAGGGGAGGAGGGCAATTCACTGGGCAACAAGATAGGTAAATAGATGTTTGCCCTGCTATACACAAATAAAATTTATATCTGGAACTAACTCTAATTCTGGGAGAGACCCCCAATTTAGACTCCTCTAGGTAGGTAAGGGAGGGGCAAAACTTTCTCTTTGAGCCTGCAGGGTCTCGACTGCCTTCGGCTCAAAATAGTCCACGTGGCAAAGTGGCACATTTGGGGGAGAATTGCTCTGAATCCCTTCAAAAAATAACAGTATTCTTTTATATCACCTATAAGTATGTGGAAACGTAGATGGCAAACTTTCAAAATAGCCAAAACAACATCCTTACTTTTAAAGCCTTTTCCCCTGGGTAAAGGTGAACCCACAACCCTCATTGGCCAATCTCCACTTTCACACTTAACAGTGGCCACCAGGTGCTCTGTCAGCGTGGATGGGCAAAATCAGCGCTTCTGCAGTGTGGGATAAACTGCTATAAATGTAGGGCAATATTTTACATCTTTCATCTTGGCAGGTTATTTCTACAACGTTGTAAGCTAAAAGATATGGACCTCTGCAGATAAATGTGGCTTGGAACTGAACAACTTCACTTGTTCACTTTTGAAGCTAGCAAAACCACGGTGGAAATTTCGGAGGAGTATTATCAATTCACAGCAACTGTGGATGAGTGGGTAGGGATTAGGGAGCATTCATTTTAGCCTGCTGTTATCTTTCCCTTGTCAAAACAGAACTCTGTAATGCTTGACTGCCTTTAAGTGCTAAAAGTGACGGTAAAACCCGGTGATGATGACTACTTTAAGAGGATATAAATAATATCTAACATTAGTATAGCACAATATGATTTTAAAAGCACTTCCACATTCATTCTCCAATTTTACCATCACAACAATATTATGAAATAGGTAATAATCTTTTTTTTTTCTTTTTTCTTCTAAACAAATGCAAAAACTGATGTTCAGGGATTGCAAGTAACTCGACCAAGTAAACAATGTCTAAAAAAATGTGAAGTGAGTTTCAACACGCCCTCCAAATTTGAATTAAATTAAGGCTCTGACTTTACTGGTTGTGTGACTGTGAACAAGTGATTGCATGCCTCAGTTAAGTATTTTTCTTGCCTTTCAATTGGGAAAATATTATCTTCTAGAGGGTGGTTGTTGGCAGAAGATGAGATAATATTCACCATGTCCTCTCAGTGTGTAATGTGTGACGTACACTCATCGCTTGAGTTTCCTTCCTGGATTTGAATCTCCTTGGTTTTCACAACTATGTTTAAGCCTGTGAGCAGAGTTGGCTCCCAGGGTAATTTACTTGGCCAACCAAAAATCATGTGATAAAGTTAGAAGCCAGTTGGATTAAATGAATTAGTGCCCAAATTTTAGTACTTTCTTTAATACTAGCTTGTTGTTTGTCTTAAAGCAACCTAGTAACTCCTTCTCATCTGTAAAATGAAGAAGATGACCTATAAATTCCTCAAGTTTTTCAACCCCAAAAACTACCAAAGCAATTAAAGTGGTGTATGTTAACTACAGTGTTTTTGCTCTTCAAATGCTATGGCGAGATTACTAAATTAAGATTTAAATAGTTATTTATTAATCATGGAAAATAGAACTGGTAGTCACAGTGAAAACAAAATCAGTAGAATACTAAAATCATAGCTCAAAGGAAACTTCAGACCGCCAGTTTAACAGGACCTCTGATGATCTATCAAGCAGCCCTTAATACCTTTCTGCTGATATGTGTTTTGTTACCTAGAAAAAAATAAAAGTTCAAACTTGGTAAAATTCTACTCCAGAATCTGGAGGGCAGTCACATTATCCATGAGGCAGGTGAAACTGTACAGTTAAAACCATGTTCTGGTTTTACGTCATTGTAAAACATTTCACTCAAAAACAGAAATCGCCAGGAAAAAAGGTTGGAGATCACTTTGCTTCTCACCCTTTTTCTCCCTTTTGATTCAGCTACAAAAGCTGTGCTCTAGTCAGATATATGGATAATTGTGCCTCTGCTAAAAAGGTGATGATTTGGAAAACTGAAAAATTGTCCTGATCAAATATCTAAATATTTTCAAAAACAAAAATAGACTCACTGCTCCAGAGCAGAATCAGAAATAGTATTTAGAATCTGCTTTGGGATAGAATTCTAGGAAATTATGACAAATGGGAGCAGAAAGAGGAAAATATATATATTCCCTATTAGATAAGCAATTGAGAAAATAAGACTGTGGACAGAAAAGATAATTTCCTCTCAGAACAAAAGATTCACTTAAAATTAGTAGCTGTGAGAAAATGGGAATTGGGCTGGAAACTGTGGATTATAAACACTTCTTCTGTCCTAGATCAGAGAAACATACTCAGCCTTCACTGAAATAGACATTAGAGGGTGTTCAAGGGCAATCTACAGGCTGTGAGTCTGTATATTTCTTGCTTCATTCAAAGATGATTAAAGAGTACAATAAAATAAAGAGATTATGGAAAGAAAGCAGAGCAGTAATTAAAGGAAACTTCATCCCAAAGACTCAAAAGAATGAATACCTCTAAGAAATCATCTGCTAACAAATCCAGAAAAAATTTCAGGAACTTGTCAATCTCAGTAGAATGAGAGAAGGCATTGTATCAACAGAATAGGAGTAGAAAATATTAAAAGGAAAAATATAGAATGTTAAATATTAAAATAGTAATATTATAATATCTAGTAATTATATTAATGATATACTACATACTAATTATATATTAAAACATGTCCATATTGTCACCTTTCTGCTAATCCTATGACATGTTTTTGTTACCAATACCCTTTTGAGAATTTTTTATCCCCTGAACAAGAGTTTAAAAAGAGAAAAAAAAAATCTAAAAGAATAATCATTGAGTTTGTTTGTGCCCAGTAAGAGGAATTAAATCTAAATATTATGCATGAATTTCTTGGTCTTTATGGTATTGGAGTTGAATTACTTAGGCTCAAAATCCAGCTCTGCTCCTCTTTGGCAGTGTGATTCTGTGCAAATTACTTAATCTTTTCTTGTCCCAATTTCCTCCACCGTTAAATGGGGATGATGATAGAACCTTACTCTATCAGTCAACACTGATAACACTGTGGAGATGTACACTCCACAAAATCTCAGTGGAGTACAATATAACAAACATTTATTTAGCTCACATTTCTGTGATCAGCTGGGGAAATGGCTGATCTGATGAGGCTCGGCTAGTGGCAGTTCATTCGGAATGTCTCTGTTGCACATATGTATCCCTCTCCTTCTGGGACCAGCAGACATGTTATTCCTTCCACGTAACAGAAGCACAAGAGAGGGAGTCCAAGCCTTTGGTCACATTATACCTGCTAACATTCTACTGATCAAAGCCAGTCATAGGGCCAAACTTGTAGCCAAAAAAGAGAGAAATAAGCTCCACTCATAGAAGCAGAATGTGGACAGCAAATAATTTTCAATAGCTTGTTTATAGAGAAAAATTAATTAGCTAATATGTTAAAATACTTCATACCTGGCACAGAGAAAGTCCTCAATAGTTCGCTATTATTATTTTGATTATTTGTATTAATTTCTTTTCATGCTAAACTTGGTTGCTATCATGAAAACATGATAACTGTTCAACAAAATTCAATCCAAAGATTGAATCTTTGGTCTGGAAGGGTCAGAAGAGAACAGATGATTAGTCTATATTTTTTCCAACCTAAGTTTGAAACTCTCCAGACTTGATAAATGAAGACAGGCAAGATTTGAAAAAAAAATGTAGAAATGAGAACATAGCTACAATTACTCCTCTCAATAGTTGCCATACACTGAACTTCTAGTTCACTTTTCTGATTGTAACAGCTTCATATTTGTATTGTTTTAGAATTCCACCTGCTTTTGTATATGATGACTTTTGCATGCAAAATCTCTATTTAGTTGGTAAGGCAGGCATCATGGTTTGTAATTTACACATGAGGTAATTAAGATTCAGGGAGCTTTTACCTTGACAAAGTTCTTAGGCTAATTAGCAATGGAGCTATTATTACATCCCAGATGTTCTGCTTCTTTAACCGGTGTGTTTTCCATTAAATGCAGAACATCCCCTATCTGACTTCATTGTGGAATAAAATCCATCCAAATGTCTTGCTGATTAACAAAGTTGCCACACAATTTTCATCAGTCTTCCTCACCAATCTGTTCTAGATATATTACCAAGTGTTTACAAGTGTTGACTTTCAAGGGGGGCTTGCACACCCAAGATTAAAGTAAAGTGTTTCATTTTCTGGGTAATCTAGTACAAAACATGAGGTAAAAAAAATTATGTTTCTCCTGAATTGTTCCCATAAATAATTAATACAGCGTAGTAAGTTCTTTTTCCAGTTTTATAGTTACTTGTTTATAGAAATCCTGGCCTAAGATTTCAGTTGATCTCACATAATTATAGTAAAAATCCTCACAGCATTAAGTAATTGATCTTTCCTTTGTTCTTTAACTAATGGTGGGCTCTTTTAATAGCTGAACCATTAAGTTAATTACATATTGAATCTACCTGAGCTCAATTAGAGTGCACATAAACATGTAACTTGATAATTTAACTTTAAATTACAAATATTAATAAAGTAAAATATGTAATTTAATTTATAAATAGGTGAATTTGAAATACCTTATGAAGGGACACATTCATGAAATAAAATGTGTGACTTTTTTTTTAAGATTTTATTTATTTGACAGAGAGCACAAGGAGTGGGGAGCAACAGGCAGAGGGAGAGAGAGAAGCAGGCTCCCCACTGAGCAGACTATCTGACAAGGGGCTTGATCTCAGGACCCTGGGATCATGACCTGAGTCAAAGGCAGTTGTTTAACTGACTGAGCCACCCAGGTGCTCCTAAAATGTGTGACTTCTAAGAGGCTAAATAATAACAATAAAATATCTTTCTATAGTATATCTTTGCCTCACATCTTAAGATCAGAACACATTTTAATTTTCACCATCTTTTTTATTTCTAGCACTTATGGTTTTCTAATTTAGAAGCTGCAACCATTCTGTTTCTACTTTCCTTAACACTCCACATTCTCAAATCCCACACATACTAAGTCAGTAAATCCCATCAAGTCTGGAAGAGCCTTCCTAGTGCTTGGTCTCCATTCCATCCCTACCACTGGTGCTATATTGAGTCAACATCATTTCTCTCTAGAAAAATTGCAGAAGCAAATATTTCTCTATTCTGGCCCACCTTCGGTGCAGTCCATAATTTAATTTTAGTCAAAATTAAATGGGGTGAAAAAAAGTAGAGGAAAGATATTCCAAAACAATGACATCATGCCTAATAGATTTAACATTTGGGAAAACCACAAAATATGTGTCTAAATATAAAGTATGAGGTTTATTAATATATAATATGTAATAAAGGAAACATTGGCAAGCCTATGGAAAAAATAATGGGATGATTCCACTCACCTCTAATTTCTCATTGCTTACAAATCAAGGTTATGCTCCTCAATATAGTATAAAAGCTTCTTCAAAACCAGACCAACTCTCCAGGCCATTCTTCCCCAGAGGAATTCTTTTCTCTGGCCATGAATCTATTCACACCTTCTTTAAAGGGTTCCTGGAACTCTTTCTAAGTATACCTCCTCACCTTCTAAATCCCATCCCTAATGCCATCACTTCTGTGAGCATTTTTTCAAGTCCTCATGACAAAGTTAGTTTACTCTCTCTATGTGCTCATTTTGTAAATAAACCCATTTTACAATCTGTGTTATACTGTGGTTGTTGAAGGGTATCTATGTCCAAAAGGTTGAGTTCTTGTTGGTGACTCATCAGCTCCTGACGGAGACTTCATCACACACTAGTGTTTGTTGAATAAACAAAAATAAATAAATAAAAACATAAATGTATAATAGGCTGAGAAAAGTAAGTAAATACTTACATACATACATATATAAATGGCTGAGAAAAGCTTACTGGCCAACAAAAATGTTACCTCAATGCTCTCAAATATGAGCTGATCTCAAAGAACCGGAGTTGTATTGTGGATAAAGATGTGATTTGAAGTTGAAGACCAAGGATTTCTGCACTTTGACATTTTCTTACTATGTGACCTTGTAAAAGTTATTTAACTTTTCTGAGCCGCAATTGCCTCCTCAGAGAAGAAGAGGATGATAAAGCTGGCTTTAACTCATGGATTTGATAACAGATTGTAACCCCAGGGTAGGTCTGAGTCACTAATGAAGACTTATAGCTCTGAGACCCTTGCTAAGATCTCTAATTTCCTTCCTAACCTGCATGAGTTAATCACATTAAACATGCTTGACATCCAGGCTCTTAAAACAGAAATTGTGTAGTGGGAATTGGGATGCAGTTATCAAAATAAGAATTATGGTTTATGCTATTACTAACATCATCCCCTGCCTTAGGTCTGGGAATTCTCACCAGCAAAGCTCTGCAGGCCTGGGAGTTTCTTTAACGCAAAAACCAGGGGATGAGATAGCTAGAAAAAACGTTTATTTTATCCTATATGAGAGTCTATAATTCTTCAACCATGAGAGGAAACAGAGACCAAGGTCAGACCTCAATAGCTCAGTGAGTATCTCTAATAACTGGAAACCTAGAAACAGCCCCCTCCCACAGACACTTGTAACCAACACCTCTATTCCCAAAGAGCTTCACTCACCTGCTTGGTCCAGGATTTTGGTACTTTGAAAGGTCACTGCCTTTGTTGCTTCACTTTTTTCCTATCAGGGATGGGGTAGGTTCTTTATTGGACAAGTTACAAATCATGTGATTATATACCTCTTGAAATTATTTATGCACCTGATTAAGCTATCAAATTTCTTCATTTTTTTCTCAGGAGTCGGGGTCCTCTCTTTCTGTCTCTGTATGTGTTTTTCTGTCTCTTTCCTTGTCCTTCTTGTAAACAAATTCCCCCAACACAAGGCAATTTGATTTTAACACTTCTATCCAGTATATGTCCTTTGATACAGAAAAGTTGGTAATAATAGTCAATATTTCCTTAATTTGATTTCCAATCTTGACTCTACTTTTTTATATATAACTTGTTATGTAGCTTGTAGACAATGACTTAATCATTCTTAAACCACAGGTCCTCATCTAAAAATAGGTACAATAATCAACTAATCTTTGACAAAGCAGGAAAGAATAGCCAGTGGGAAAAACACAGTCTCTTCAACAAACAATGTTGGGAAAACTGGACAGCAACATGCAAAAGAAAGAAACCAGACCACTTTCTTACACAATACAAAAAATAAATTCAAAATGGATGAAAGACCTAAATGTAAGACAGGAAACCACCAAAATCCTAGAGGAGAAAACAGGCAGCAACCTCTTTGACCTTGGCCACAACAACTCTTACTATACATGTCTCTGGAGGCAAGGGAAACAAAAGCAAAAATGAACTTTTGGGACCTCATCAAGATAAAAAGCTTCTGCACAGTAAATGAAACAATCAACAAAACTAAAAAGCAACCGACAGAATGGAAGAAGATATTTGCAAGTGACATATCGGATAAAGGGTTAGTATCCAAAATCTATATAGAACTTATCAAACTCAACACCCAAAAAACAAAAAACCCAGTTAAGAAATGGGCAGATGACATGAATAGACACTTTTCCAAAGAAGACATCCATGGCTAACACACACATGAAAAGATGCTCAACATCACTCATCATCAGGGAAATATAAATCAAAACCACAATAATATACCACCTCACAGCTGTCGGAATGGCTAAAATTAACAACTCAGGAAACAACAGGTATTGGTGAGGATGCAGAGAAAGGAGAACCGTCTTCCACTGTTGGTGGGAATGCAGACTGGTGCAGCCACTCTGGAAAATGGTATGGAAGTTCCCCAAAAAGTTGAAAATAGAGCTACCTTACGACCCAGCAATTGCACTACTAGGCATTTATCCAAAGGATAAAAAAAATGCTGATTTGAAGAGGCACATGCACCCCAATGTTTACAGCAGCACTATCAACAATAGCCAAATTATGGAAAGAATCCAAATGCCCATTGACTGATGAATGGTTAAAGAAGAGATGGTATATGTGTGTGTGTGTGTATACACTCACACATCCATACAAACAATGGAATATTGACAATCGAAAAGAATGAAAGCTTGCCACTTGCAAAAATGTGGTTGGAACTAGAATGTATTATGCTAAGCAAAATAAGTCAGAGAAAGACAAATATCATATGACTTCACTCATATGTGGAATGTAAGAAACAAAACAGTTGAACATAGGGGAAGGGAAGGAAAAATAAAATAAGATAAAAACAGAGAGGGAGACAAACCAAAAGAGACTCTTAAATATAGAGAACAAACTGAGGGTTGCTACAGGGGAGGTGGGTGGGGGGATGGGGTAATTGAGTGGTGAGCATTAGGAGGGCACTTGTTGGAATGAGCACTGGGTATTGTATGTGAGTGATCAATAACTGGATGGCGCTCCTGAAACCAGTGCTGCACTGTATGTTAACTAACTTGAACTTAAATAAGAAAATAAAAAAATTAAAATAAAATAAAATAAAATAGGGACAATAACAATCCTGCTTCATAAAGTTTTTGCGATGTTTACAAAGCCCTTAACATAGTGTCTAGCATACAATAAACACTCCAGTAATTTTGTTTAATATGAACACCACCACCCCTAATAGGGGTCTTCATACAATGGTGTGCTGGAGCCAGCTCAATACCAGTTTAGGAGAGCAAATTGTTAAATATTCAGAAATTTTATGAACCAGTTGTTAAACTGTTGGTAGCCTGAAATCAGCCACAAAATGAATATACAGACCAAGGAATATAACAAATGCAGCAAATCAAGGTTTTGTTTTGTTTGAAAGCTGGTTACCAACCTGTAACTGCTTACATATAACATATTGTATGAATCTATCAAAAAATAGTGTGGTAATGTTTAACATTATTAGTATCAGACACTGTGTATAAACCCCAAAGTACATCTGATAATAAGTGCTTCTCAATATAGATTTCTTCCTTTATAGTTGTAGTGATGACAAGGTAAGCTAAATTATGTAAATGAATATTTTAAAATCTAAAGCAAGTTGTAAGAAGATTTCTTATTCTGATAATAGTGATGATTCAAAAAGGGACATGATTATCCAATCTAAAAGAAACTATTGATTAAATTCTCTTTTTTCATTAGCATTAAAAAAAAATTAGTTTGGGGGTATAGCTCAGTGGTAGAGCATTTGACTGCAAAAAAAAATTAGTGTTGTGGCATTACTAAATTTATATTGATTGACATGCCACATGTTTTGTTCAGTTGAAGAGAGATTGAGCAACTGACACAGGATTTTTCACTAAAGAACATACTCTTATGCTACATTCTACCTTTCCATGGTTGGGACGGTGGCAAAGCCTTTCCAACTAATTAACTCACCGAGATTTTTCATCTCCCTCATTCTCTTTATATGAACCCTATAGGGACGCCTGGGTGGCTCAGTTGGTTAAGCGACTGCCTTCGGCTCAGGTCATGATCCTGGAGTCCTGGGATCGAGTCCCGCATCGGGCTCCCTGCTGAGCAGGGAGTCTGCGTCTCCCTCTGACCCTCCCCTCTCTCATGTGTGCGCTCTCTCTCACTCATTCTCTCTCTCTCAAATAAATAAAATCTTAAAAAAAAAAAAGAATATATGAACCCTATAATTCAGCCTCACCAGTCTTCTCTGTTATCTGAACCTGGAGTACTATTAATTTCCTTGGAAAATTTGCATATGACCTCTATCTGAAATGTCCTTTTTTTCTTGTCCTATCTGGGAAAATTTGCCTCATTCCTTCCTCTTCTAAACTCCTGTAACAACCCAGACCCATCACTATTGAATATATCGTTACATAAATTTCAGTTATTTACACACCTGCTTGTCATTTTTTGGAGATTTTAAGCACTATGAATGTTTCAGAATGAAAAAAAAAAGTGTAAGAGCCCTTATATTCTTTTTAAGATTCTGCTGATATCTTACCTTGTATGTAGTAGTGCATAAAGATTCTAAAGATTATTGTTGATAAAGAGTGTTGAATGGAATGGACTATACTTTCTGGAAACTATATTTTACTAACCCAGAAAGTCACAATCTTAAAGGACAGAAAATAAAATGAAATCATTTTTAGTTTTATCCAATTCTAGTTCATGTAGGCATAATTCCTATTTGCTAATTTCTAAACTACAGTGGATTTATGAAGCACCTTGCACAGTATCTGATAATAATGGGAACATCAGGATAGGTTAATCTTCACCATTCAGCTGATGGAGCATGGTGCAAATGAAGCCAATATGAGCATTTGGTTTCCTTTATGATCCAGTTAATTTTGCCTGAGCAATTTGACAGAGAGGTAAGATCTCAGGCCTTTTGATTTATATTCGCTAGATATTATGATATAGAGGAAAAAATCAAACCCTTCAGTTACTTATAATATACCAATTTCCCTTACCTATTACAGTGTTATCGCCCATATGGCCTGTAGCCTTGCTAATAGTTACATTCATTTCAATCAGAACCATTCATCAACAATCACTCACTGGCAGGAAATGCACATTTCTGTTACAACTATATTCCTGGGCCTGTTGACTGTTCTTTGAACACCTACATGGGGTCAGTGTCCCCTGAGTCTGTGGGTTTCAGAAAGCTGTCCATACCATGTGCCTTCTCTTAAATCCAGGCGCATGGTCTTTGCCTGACAGTCTCCCAAGGCATCTGACTAACTATATCTTCCTTCTCTTGGTTGGAAAACTGCACCATTGTTAATAATACCTGAGTCCTCTAGGGGCCTCTCTGAAGCACATTTTTGAGGAAATAGTTCTCACAGGTACAACCTCACACTCCTCGGAGCTCACTAAAGAAAACGTTCTGATGGGGCGCCTGGGTGGATCAGCGGGTTAAGCATCTGCCTTCCGCTTGGGTTGTGATCCCAGGGTCCTGGGATCAAGTCCCATATCAGGCTCCTTACTCTGTGGAGAGCTTGCTTCTCCCTCTCCCTCAGACTGCTGCTCCCCTTTCTTGTGTTTTCTCTCTGTCAAGTAAATAAATAAAATCTAAAAAAAAAAAGAAGAAGAAGAAAAAAGAGTGGCCAGCAGTCGGGTTGTCCACAGCCATGTGTAAGACAACAGAGTACTCCGGTGATGGTGATACTGGTGGAACTCTTATACTTCAAAATGATGTTTTCTCTAGGAATTGCAAAACAATCAATTTCTCTGTCCTATTTGTGATCAAACTCAGGGCCTTGAAGCAATCTTAAATTTATCTTCTTTAAATTTGTATTGTGCATTTTACCTCTCAGAAATGAATAAATTCCATGAATACAGAAATTGTGTTTGTTTTTTTTAATTTTTTATTGTTATGTTAATCACCATACATTACATCATTAGTTTTTGATGTAGTGTCCCATGATTGTTTGTGCATAACACCCAGTGCTCCATGCAGAACGTGCCCTCTTTAATACCCATCACCAGGCTAACCCATCCTCCCACCGCCCGCCCCTCTAGAACCCTCAGTTTGTTTTTCAGAGTCCATCGTCTCTCGTGGTTTGTCTCCCCCTCCAATTTCCCCCCTTCATTCTTCCCCTCCTGCTACCTTCTTCTTCTTCTTTTTTTTTTTTTCTTAACATATATTGCATTATTTGTTTCAGAGGTACAAATCTGTGATTCAACAGTCTTGCACAATTCACAGCACTCACCATAGCACATACCCTCCCCAATGTCTATCACCCAGCCACCCCATCCCTCCCACCCCACCCCCCACTCCAGCAACCCTCAGTTTGTTTCCTGAGATTAAGAATTCCTCATATCAGTGAGGTCATATGATACATATCTTTCTCTAATTGACTTATTTCACTTAGCATAATACCCTCCAGTTCCTTCCACGTTGTTGCAAATGGCAAGATCTCATTCCTTTTGATGGCTGCATAATATTCCATTGTATATATATATACCACTTCTTCTATATCCATTCATCTGTCGATGGACATCTTGGTTCTTTCCACAGTTTGACTATTGTGGACATTGCTGCTATAAACATATCCCTATGTTGCACATATCCCTTCAGATCCCTACATTTGTATCTTTGGGGTAAATACCCAGTAGTGCAATTGCTGGATCGTATGGTAGCTCTATTTTCAACTTTTTGAGGAACCTCCATACTGTTTTCCAGAGTGGCTGCACCAGCTTGCATTCCCACCAACAGTGTAGGAGGGTTCCCCTTTCTCTGCATCCCCGCCAACATCTGTCCTTTCCTGACTTGTTAATTTTAGCCATTCTGACTGGTGTGAGGTGGTATCTCATTGAGGTTTTGATTTGGATTTCCCTGATGCCAAATGATGTTGAGCTCTTTTTCATGTGTCTGTTGGCCATTTGGATGTCTTCTTTGGAGAAATGTCTGTTCATGTCTTCTGCCCATTTCTTGATTGGATTCTTTGTTCTTTCGGTGTTGAGTTTGATAAGTTCTTTATAGATTTTAGATACTAGCCCTTTATCTGATAAGTCATTTGCAAATATCTTCTCCCATTCTGTCAGTTGTCTTTTGGTTTTGTTGACTGTTTCTTTTGCTGTGCAAAAGCTTTTTATCTTGATGAAGTCCCAATAGTTCATTTTTGCCCTTGCTTCCCTTGCCTTTGGCGATGTTTCTAGGAAGAAGTTGCTGCAGCTGAGGTCGAAGAGGTTGCTGCCTGTGTTCTCCTTTAGGAGTTTGATGGACTCCTGTCTCACATTTAGGTTTTTCAACCATTTGGAGTATATTTTTGTGTGTGGTCCAGTTTCATTCTTCTGCATGTGGCTATCCAATTTTCCCAACACCATTTGTTGAAGAGACTGTCTTTTTTCCATTGGACATTCTTTCCTACTTTGTCAAAGATGAGTTGGCCATAGAGTTGAGGGTCCATTTCTGGGCTCTATTATGTTCCATTGATCTATGTGTCTGCTTTTGTGCCAGTACCATACTGTCTTGATGATGACAGCTTTGTAATAGAGCTGGAAGTCCGGAATTGTGATGCCGCCTGCTTTGCTTTGCTTTTTCAACATTCCTCTGGCTATGCGGGGTCTTTCCTGGTTCCATACAAATTTTAGGATGATTTGTTCCATTTCTTTGAAAAAAGTGGATGGTATTTTGATGGGGATTGCATTGAATGTGTAGATCGCTCTAGGTAGCATTGACATCTTCACAATATTTGTTCTTCCAATCCATGAGCATGGAACGTTTTTCCATTTCTTTGTGTCTTCCTCAATTTCTTTCATGAGTATTTTATAGTTTTCTGAGTACAGATCCTTTGTCTCTTTGGTTAGATTTCTTCCTAGGTATCTTATGGTTTTGGGTGCAATTGTAAATGGGATCGACTCCTTAATTTCTCTTTCTTCTGTCTTGTTATGGTGTATAGGAATGCCACTGATTTCTGTGCATTGATTTTATATCCTGCCGCTTTACTGAATTCCTGTATGAGTTCTAGCAGTTTTGGGGTGGAGCCTTTTGGGTTTTCCACATAAAGTATCATATCATCTGCAAAGAGTGAGAGTTTGACTTCTTCTTTGCCGATTTGGATGCCTTTTATTTCTTTTGGTAGTCTGATTGCTGTGGCTAGGACTTCTATAACTATGTTGAATAGCAGTGGTGATAGTGGACATCCCTGCCGTGTTCCTGACCTTAGGGGGAAAGCTCTCAGTTTTTCCCCATTGAGAATGATATTTGCTGTAGGTTTTTCATAGATGGCTTTTATAATATTGAGGTATGTACTCTCTATCCCTATACTCTGAAGAGTTTTGATCAAGAAAGGATGCTGTACTTTGTCAAATGCTTTTTCTGCATCTATTGAGAGGATTATATGATTCTTGTTCTTTCTTTTGTTAATGTATTGTATCACGTTGATTGATTTGCAGATGTTGAACCAACCTTGCAGCCCAGGGATAAATCCCACTTGGTCGTGGTGAATAATCCTTTTAATGTCCTGTTGGATCCTATTGGCTAGTATTTTGGTGAGAATTTTTGCATCCATGTTCATCAAGGATATTGGTCTGTACTTCTCCTTTTTGATGGGGTCTTTGTCTGGTTTGGGGATCAAGGTAATGGTGGTCTCATAAAACGAGTTTGGAAGTTTTCCTTCCATTTCTATTTTTTGGAACAGTTTCAGAAGAATAGGTATTAATTCTTCTTGAAATGTTTGGTAGAATTCCCCTGGGAAACCATCTGGCCCTGGGCTTTTGTTTATTGGGAGATTTTTGATGACTGCTTCAATTTCCTTAGTGGTTATGGGTCTGTTCAGGTTTTCTATTTCTTCCTGGTTCAGTTTTGGTAGTTGATACATCTCTAGGAATGCATCCATTTCTTCCAGGTTATCTAATTTGCTGGCATAGAGTTGCTCATAATATGTTCTTATAATTGTTTGCATTTCTTTGGTGTTGGTTGTGATCTCTCCTCTTTCATTCATGATTTTGTTGATTTGGGTCATTTCTCTTTTCTTTTTCATACGTCTGGCCAGGGGTTTATCAATCTTGTTAATTCTTTCAAAGAACCAGCTCCTAGTTTCATTGATCTGTTCTACTATTCTTTTGGTTTCTATTTCATTGATTTCTGCTCTGATCTTTATTATTTCTCTTCTCCTGCTGGGTTTAGGCTTTATTTGCTGTTTTCTCTCTAGCTCCTTTAGGTGTAGGGTTAAGTTGTGTATTTGAGACCTTTCTTGTTTCTTGAGAAAGGCTTGTATTGCTATATACTTTCCTCTTAGGACTGCCTTTGCTGTATCCCAAAGATTTTGAACAGTTGTGTTTTCATTTTCATTGGTTTCTATGAACTTTTTAAATTCTTCTTTAATTTCCTGGTTGACCCATTCATTCTTCAGTAGGATGCTCTTTAGCCTCCATGTATTTGAGTTCTTTCTGACTTTCCTCTTGTGATTGAGTTCTAGTTTCAAAGCATTGTGGTCTGAAAATATGCATGAAATAATCCCAGTCTTTTGGTACCAGTTGAGACCTGATTTGTGACCTAGGATGTGATCTATTCTGGAGAATGTTCCATGGGCACTAGAGAAGAATGTATATTCTGTTACTTTGGGATGGAATGTTCTGAATGTCTGTGAAGTCCATTTGGTCCAGTGTGTCATTTAAAGTCTATTTCTGGGGCGCCTGGGTGGCTCAGTCGTTAAAAGTCTGCCTTCAGCTCAGGTCATGATCCCAGGATCCTGGGATCGAGCCCCACATCAGGCTCCCTGCACCACGGGAAGCCTGCTTCTTTCTCTCCCACTCCCCCTGCTTGTGTTCCCTCTCTCGCTGTATCTCTCTGTCAGATAAATAAAATCTTTAAAAAAAATAAATAAATAAAGTCTTTATTTCCTTGTTGATCTTTTGCTTAGATGATCTGTCCATTTCAGTGAGGGGGGTGTTAAAGTCCCCTAGTATTATTGTATTGTTGTCAATGTGTTTCTTTGCTTTTGTTATTAATTGGCTTATATAATTGGCTGCTCCCATATTAGGGGCATAGATATTTACAATTGTTAGATCTTCTTGTTGGATAGACCCTTTCAGTAGGATATAGTGTCCTTCCTCATCTCTTCTTACAGTCTTTGGTTTAAAATCTAATTTGTCTGATATAAGGATTGCCACCCCAGCTTTCTTTTGGTATCCATTAGCCTGGTAAATGGTTTTCCACCCCTCACTTTCAATCTGGGGCTGTCTTTGGGTCGAAAATGAGTCTCTTGCAGACAGCATATCGATGGGTCTTGTTTTTTAATCCAGTCTGATAGCCTGTGTCTTTTGATTGGAGCATTTAGCCCATTTACATTCAGGATAACTATTGAAAGATAGGAATTTAGTGCCATTGTATTGCCTATAAGGTGACTGTTGCTGTATATTGTCTGTGTTCCTTTCTGGTCTATGTTGCTTTTAGGCTCTCTCTTTGCTTAGAGGACCCCTTTCAATATTTCTTGTAGGGCTGGTTTTGTGTTGCAAATTCCTTTAGTTTTTGTTTGTCCTGGAAGCTTTTTATCTCTCCTTCAATTTTCAATGACAGCCTAGCTGCATATAGTATTCTTGGCTGCATATTTTCCTCATTTAGTGCTCTGAATATATCCTGCCAGTCCTTTCTGGCCTGCCAGGTCTCTGTGGATAGGTCTGTTGCCAATCTAATGTTTCTACCCTTGTAGGTTACATATCTCTTCTCCCGAGCTGCTTTCAGGATTTTCTCTTTGTCTCTGAGACTCGTAAGTTTTACTATTAGATGTCGGGGTGTTGACCTATTTTTATTGATTTTGAGAGGGGTTCTCTGTGCTTCCTGGATTTTGATGTCTGTTTTCTTCCCCAAATTAGGGAAGTTCTCTGCTATAATTTGCTCCAATATACCTTCTGCCCCTCTCTCTCTTTCTTCTTCTTCTGGGATCCCAATTATTCTAATGTTGTTTTGTCTCTCTTTTTTTTTTAAAGATTTATTTATTTATTTATTTATTTGAGAGAGAGAGAATGAGAGACAGAGAGCATGAGAGGGAGGAGGGTCAGAGGGAGAAGCAGACTCCCTGCCGAGCAGGGAGCCCAATGCGGGACTCTATCCTGGGACTCCAGGATCATGACCTGAGCCGAAGGCAGTCGCTTAACCAACTGAGCCACCCAGGCGCTCCCTAATGTTGTTTCGTCTTATGGTATCGTTTATCTCTCGAATTCTGCCCTTATGATCCAGTAGTTGTTTATCTCTCTTTTTCTCAGCTTCTTTATTTTCCATCATTTGGTCTTCTATATCACTGATTCTCTCTTCTGCCTCATTTATCCTAGCAGTTAGAGCCCCCATTTTTTATTGCACCTCATTAATAGCCTTTTTGATTTCGACTTGGTTAGATTTTAGTTCTTTTATTTCTCCAGAAAGGGTTTCTCTAATAACTTCCATGCTTTTTTCAAGCCCAGCTAGTATCTTTTAAAATCATGATTCTTAACTCTAGGTCCGACATCATACTAATGTCCATACTGAGTAGGTCCCTGGCAGTCAGTACTACCTCTTGTTCTTTTTGTTGAGGTGATTTTTTCCATCTTGTCATTTTGTCCAGAATAGAATAGATGAATGAGAGAACAAAATGCTAACAGGGTAACAATGTCCCCAGAAAATATACTCTAAACAAATCAGAAAAGACCTGAAGTCAGCGGAAAAGAAAGGGAAAGAAAGAAAAAAGAAAAAGAAAAAATAGAAAAAGACAAAGATAAAGATAAAAACAAACAAAAACAGAACAAAACAAAAAAACAGAATATGATCAAATATGATCAGGCTGGTGCATAGATCAGTGCCACACACTAGATTTTGGGTGTATTTTGGTCTGTTAGAAGACAGTGACTCCCAAAATTTTAAAGAAAGAAAAACTTATATATGTACAAAAATAAGGGTTGATATGATGAAGGGATGGAATATGACTGTAAAGATAAAAATTATAAAAAATTTTATTAAAGGAATTGATAAGAAGTTGTTTGAAAAAAGAAAGAGGACTTAAAAAAAAAGAAAAAAAAAGGGAGAGAATGTGATCAGGCAGGAGACTAGAACAAAGCCATATACTAGAGATTTAGGGTATATTTTGATCTGTTTGAAGAAACTGTATCTCAAAATTTTAGAGAGAGAACAACTTATATATATATGCCAAAAATGAGGTTAACTACTATGAAGGGATAGAATATGACCCTAACAATGAAAAATACAAAGATTTTTTTTTAAAAAGGGATGATAAGATGTTGATTGAAAAAGGGAAAAAGAAAAATTGAAAAAAAAAAAAAGACAGTTAAAAAAAGAATTAACTTTGAAAGACTAAAGAATCATGGTAAGAAAGCCATGGATTCCCTGTGCAGTATTCCCCTAGCGCTGGAGTTCTGCCGTTCTCATTGATCGGTAAACTTGGTCTTGGCTGGCTGTTCTTGCTGATCTTCTGGGGGAGGGGCCTGTTGCTGTGGTTCCCAAATGTCTTTGCTGGAGGTGGAATTGCCCCGCCCTTGCCCAGTCCGGGCTAGGTAATTGGCTCGGGTTTGCTCTCAGGAGCTTTTGTTCCCTGCAAGCTTTCCGTACAGCTTTGGAGGCCGAGAGTGAAAATGGTGGCCTCCCAGTCTCCGCCCCAGAGAAGCCGAGAACTCGGGGCCCGCTCCTTAGTGCACCCCCAGAGAAAAGCAGTCAGTCACTCCCATCTCCCTGGTCTCCGGCCGCACTCCGTGCTCACCCGGCCTGTGACCACGCGTTTCTATCTCTGGCACCCGACCCTGGGTGGAGTCTCCAAACCCAGCAGATCCCTGCAGTGTGCTCCCAGGCATCTCCTCCCAGGGGAGAAAGGGGAGTCTGCCCGGATCTGCCACTTGTTGGGTCCCTGCTGGAGGAGCAGTGTCCCGACTGTGCCACAGATCACAGTTTATGGCAACCCTGAGCTCAGAGCCCACTCCTCAGCTCCATCTCTGCAGCCAGCTTCCCAGCTCCGGTACCTAGGAGCTCTGCCGCACTCAGGCACCCCGGTCTTTCTGTGACCCCGAGGGTCCTGTGACCACACTGTCCCACGAGGGTTCCACCCCCCGCTTAGCCACTGGAGCGACGTCCCTCAGCAGTGCCGACATCTAAAAGTTCCAATTTTGTGCTCCACGGCTCTATCACTTGCCCGAAGCGGTGGATGGAGGCCCCCTCCCCCGCCATCTATCCTCCCGAATATTGCCTCGGATTCACTTCTCCGCACGTCCTACCTTCCAGTAAGTGCTCACTTTTCTGTTCAGAGAGTTGTTGCTATTCTTTTCTTCGATCTCCTGTTGAGTTTGTAGGTGTTCAGAATGGTTTGATCCCTATCCAGCTGAATTCCTGAGATCAGACGAAATGCAGGTCTCCTACTCCTCCACCATCTTGCTCCGCCCTCCTGTTTTTTCATGTTCTGTGCCTAGTTCCTAGAATAAGTCTTATAAATTAGATACTCAACAGTATCTTCTGGGTGAATGAATGAAAGAATCTTGTAACGCATATGCAGAAAATAATCACAGCTGATATCTAGTGAGCACTTAGTTTATGTGCATCTCTGTTCTCCATGCTTTGTGTAGACATGCTATTTAATCCTCAAAACACCAGAAGTAATTACTTCTATCATCCCTACAGTGAAGATAAGAACACTGAGTTACAGAGAGTCTTCCTAGATTGAAAAAGGTCATATAGCCAGTTAGCTGCACAGCCAGGATATGAAACCATTTCAACTAACTGCAGAACTTGTGTTCTTACCAACTAATCTAGAACAATAACAAGTCCTAAAAAATGCAAAGCATGCAAACCTGCAAAAATATTTCATGTGTCTATAAAAATTCATGTCCATACTCAAGATTATTGTGAACAGATAAAAGTGAAAATCATATTTTGAAGGACAATATTATAGTAAACAGGAGAAAAACAATTATGTTGTATCTAAGATTAAATGCAGTTGCTATGCAAGCAAAAACAAAGAAACCATAACAACAAACATGCTCTAAACCTGACATTCAAAGTATATGGAAACATACAATTACTTTAGAGGTGAAAAATACTCTGTTTTTATGGGAGTCTTATGTGACATTAAATTCCACATGTGGAAATATATAAAACATTGGAATCATGTAATGGACAATATTTCCATAAGAAGTATAAAAGCAGAATTAAAGTACACATTAATGACAGTCAACAAAAAATCGACTCTACAGAGTATTGACTTAGTTATGCAAACTACAGTCTTGATAACTGCATAATTCAAGATGAAATTTCTATGCAAATGAAGAATATGAAATAAGATGATAAAATAAGGAAAACCAGGGCGCCTGGGTGGCTCAGGTGTTAAGTGTCTGCCTTCAGGTCAGGTCATGATCCCAGAGTCCTGGGATGGAGCCCCGTATAGGGCTCCCTGCTCGGCTGGGAGCCTGCTTCTCCCTCTCCCACTCCCCCTGCTTGTGTTCCCTCTCTCGCTGTGTCTCTCTCTGTCAAATAACTAAATAAAATCTTAATAAATAAATAAATAAATAAGGAAAAGCATGATATGAGTAACTTGGTATTATTGGAGTAAAAAGAAAAAAAACAAGACAGGGGGAATAACCAAAATATACGTGAAAAAAAAGTTCTTTAACAAAATAACTATCAATACAAATGTAAGGAACTGTCACATACCAGGATAAATCAATTTTAAGCAAAGGATCATATATAAGTAAATTCTAGAATCATATTTGAACTACAAAGTAAAGCAACGGGAATGAACACATTACCTATAAAAGTACACAAATCAGATTTACTTCTATGTTCTCTACAGCATCACTAAATATGAGACATATATGGAAAAATATCTCCAATTTTGAAGGGAAAAACTGAATCAAGAATATTAAATGAAGCCAAGCTACATTTCATATGTGAAACCAATAGAACAAGTTAAGGAAGTATTAAAAATATATATAGTCTTTATATCATTTTTTTTAAAAAGCAAATAAAGATATGAATAAGAAAAGAAATAAAAATGTAAGCTCAAGAATGGAGAATTCATGGACTAAAAGGACTTGTGGCAAACATTGAAATCTAGAAAAGTGTAGTGTGTGTGTGTATGTGTGTACACACACGTATTTACTTTTTTAAAGATTTATTTGAGAGAGAGAGAGAGCATGAGCAGGGGAAGGGGCAGAGGGAGAGGGAAAAGGAGAAAGAGAATCTTAAGCAGGCTCCACACTAAGCACAGAGTCTGACATGGAACTGGATCTCAGGACCCTAAAATCATGACCTGAGCCGAAATCAAGAGTTAGCTTCTTTACAGACCGAGCCACTCATGCACCCCACACATGTATTTAATATACATAGGTACACACACATGTATATGCATGCACACATACACAAATAATTATTCTCAATATGGTCATTAAACTTAAGGTAAATGCCAAAATTAATTTTGAATGAAAGATATATAAAATAAATCTTTAAATGAATATAAAATTCATATTCTATCAAAAGAACATTAAAGTATGTGTGATCGGGAGGGGGAAAATGATGTAGGAAAAACAAAAGTCAATATGAACTAGTTCTCTTAAAGAGACGATAGAAAAGATGTCATCTCAGTCTTGACGCTGACATTTAGAGAAACATAAAGAATACATGGTGGTATCTGGTGCAGAGGAAAAAAGACAGATCAATGAAACAAGATAGAAAATACAAAAACTACTTGAGAGTACAATAAACTTAGCTTATGATAAAGGTGACATTTTATATCAGATTGGAGAAAATGATGGATGTTTTAATGAATGCTTTGGGGACAAATGGCTAGCCATTTGGAGAGAAAAATAACATTAGATTCACACTGCACATCATACATAATAGTAAGTTCCAGATAAATTAAAGCTTTAAATGTAAAAACTGAAACTATTTCTGGAAGGAAATGTTACTGAAGGAATCTAATCTTTGTATAGCACAGCATGTCTAAGCATGACACCAGAGAGGAAAAAAAAAATAAAAACCAAGATAAATAGACCAACACTAGGGAAATTTTAAAATATTTTATTGCCCAAAAATGAACCACTGATAAACTGTAAGCACAAACTGTAAACATATTTGCAACATATATGACAAAGGACTGTAAGTCTCAACATTTTAAAGTTCTTAGAATTTAATAAACAAACCCAAACTGAGCAATGGACAAAAACCTGAGAAAATTGTTACAAAAGAAGGAATGCAAAAGTCCAATAAATCCAGAGAAAAGAAATAAAAAAAACCCCATAAAATGACTTTTGATATTGAATTATAAAAAGAGTCATATATAATATGTATTTAATATGCAATAATATTTTAGGATTTTTTTTTCTCTTTAGATTAGAACCCCCTCCAATTATCTCTAAACTTTCATACTATCTGTTACCCCAGAGGAACTTGTAATCATGGGGCCATTATGGGAAATAAGGAAACCTGAAATCATTTCTCCTCATCCACTGGTCTATCAAAGTGTCTGGAATTTGACCCATCTCCAAGTAAAGTAAGTTAGAAGAGTGAGGTTCAATGTAGTCATTAGTCATTAGTCGTCATACCTCTTTTTTCTTCAAATAAAACAGAGGACAAGCTTCTAAATGGGAGTGGGAACTTTTTCCTTGTATTTGAGAGTCGTCCAGGCCTCAGACACATACCTACAGAATAAAACTGTAAGAAGTGAGAATAAAGACAGAAGGAACTCAACTCACATGGATCCTTCCATCATTACACTCTCCAATGGTAGCCAGTAGCCACATGTGGTTCCTTAAATTTAAGTTTACATTACTGAAAATTAAATGAAATTAAAAATTCGGTTTCTCTGTGGTGACAGCACATTTCAAATGCTCAGTGGTCACATGTGGCTACCTTGCTAAACAATGCAGATAGAGAAACTTCCCATCACTGCAGAAAGTTGTATTGAATGGAACCACACCATATTAAGCCTGTCCTAGCCTCGGGTCTCGGTAGAATTAACTACACTGGACCTTGGGCAAATCTCTGCCACTTACTGAACCTACTTGTTTACATGTCTGTCTTCCTCACTAGATTTCAAGCTCCCCAAGGGTAAAGGAACATCTGATTTGTCATTATGAACCACAGAAGCCACTTCCTGAAATATGTTTAATAAATAATTGTTGATATTATAGGAATATGTTGATATGATATAGGGAAATGTTTGGAGGAAGATCAAATATCAAATATCCTTTAAGAGAGAATAAATAAGTCCTGTGCTGCTTCATCATCCTCTTAATCTTTTATTTTTTACCAATCCAGAGTGTTGATTTTGAAGCACCTTTGCAGTGAGAAAATAATCTCTTTAGAAATACGTAAATGAACTCTAAGAACATAACTTTTCTTCTCCTCAATCCCACATTCCAATTCAAAGCAGGAAAAGGGCATTTCCTTCGCCTTAGTATTTCTAATTTCTGTGATGATGGAAGCACCAATCTTTGTGTCCCATGCAAAATAAGGGTAAAAAAGGCATTAGGTGCATGATTACATACCAATTATTCTTTATGATCTATATAATCAAATACCATCTGGCAGTTTGTAAAAAACTTTGCAACAGTAGCAGAATTTGAATGCCAGAGCCAGATAAACTCATACCCATCCAGCAGTGCAATCAGGCTTTTCCACAGACCCTGTGTAACACCAGGTGATTTGAAAAAGGAAGCATATTCACTGACTCACTGACCCACTAGCAAATCGTTTTCACCTGTGAGTTAAAGTCTGCCCTTGTGAGGACCAAAAACACTGAAAGGCAGGGGGGCCAGTTTCAGCTCAAGGAAGCAAAGGAACAGATAAATTGAGGTGAGTTAAATACAAATGCCTACTGAATTTGTTGTGATAACTATCTGCTTATCTTAACTACAGCAATCCTCAAAATTTTGCAAAGAAATACTCTAATGGCAAAACAGTATGAAAATATACTCCCAGAGAATCTGAGGACAGATCCCAGCTGATCTTTTCTCATGTTTTCTTTTTTTAAAAAAATCATGTGAACTTTCCCTTAACTTCACATTAACTATGTGCTGTTTGATTATCAAAGTAATGCTTTAAATTATTTACCAACAGGGAAAAATGACTTACTTGTCTCAGTTAATGTAACAAGAACAAGGCATACAGTCTTTTTGGTTTTAGGAAATTGTGCTGAATTGAAAAGAGCTAACACTGTATCAGATTTAACATAAGGACAATTTATCTGTTCTGTTTTGGCATCATTATATATTTTGTGTACTCGGAGACATGCCAATACATGGATATAAATAGCAGCATTTTAAATACTGCTTTATAAGGCATAGCTGAGAAATTACTAAAGAAAGAGGCTCAACATGCTGCTATAGAAATGTACTATATTAAAATGCTCTTAACTTATCATTAGTGGAAATACTGGTGTTTGTGTTAACTTCTTTTGAGGTCAAATTGCTAGTGTGATATGATGAGCTGAAAGGATCTCTGATCCAGTGTTATCTGGTTTGGTTTTTTTTATAATAAAATCTGATAATATACATTTGATAATATATCTATTTGATATACATATACATATGTAGCATGTGCATACAACAAAACACTGATTACCTACAAAAGAACACAAATCAGGCTTACAGGGTTTTCTCTACTGTTATCACTAACTGAAAGAAGTGAATGGAAAAATGTATACTATTTTGAGAGGGAAAAAATCTGAGCCAAGAATAAATGTGATTAATGATGACACCCTTTATAGTTCTACTAATGCCATACATTTTAACCCTGGCTAATGGATTGAATTCCATTAATAGTCACTAAGAATAAATCTCTCCTTCCAATTCTAAAATTTCATTTTCAGCTTGTAGAACACTATCTCTACACACAATAGGTCTTAATAAATGCTTTAAATGTATGAATAATAGAAGTCTTGATATATGCAAAAAATATGTATGGTTTATGCTTTATATTATTTACTGTGTTTTGTTTCAAATAATATTTAGTAAACAAGCCAACATTGAGAACAATGATATACCGACTCCAACTTGAATTTTTACCTTCAGCTGTAATGCATTTTGTTTGTCCTTGACAGACAATAACAATTCAATCTTGTGTTCAAGACTTTGAGTTGGCCCTGTCAAGGGTTGGGGGTCATCCATGCACACACTGCATATCTTATTTGTCCTAAAGTGATATTGTGCACCACCCTCCCCCAATGCCTACTATTTTTTTTATTTGTTTGTTTAACATCAAGCTCTTTGGAAATTAACATTGTCAATACAGGGACCTGGACAAACAGAATGTTAAGTACATGCTTTTATCTAGTGAATGGTAAAGAATCATCTTAACATGAGCCACTCAACAAGTTGTTCAAGTTATTCTTTTGAGCTTAAGTAAAAAAAAATAAAAAAAGTTGAATAGTCTTTTTTTCCTTCCCTTACCTGCCTCCCTTTTGAGTCCAGACATACTTTCCTCTGTACACTCGAGGGATTTCCCAAGTGCCCCTTCTCCTCCACATTATACACATTTCATTCCATAAAGCAAATCCGAAAAAGACCTTGAAGTAAACTGTTAAAAAAAACATTTATTTATTTGTGTGTGTGTTTTCTCAGGCTACTTTGCAGACAGACTTCTCTTTTTGAACAGTTATAAAAGTTCCATTGATTTTCATTTAATTTTATATGACTCCTTTTTTACCTGTTGTTATAAGAATCATGATCTTTGCATTACTATTCAGGGATTCCTAAAAAAGAGACACTTAAGGTCACTAGCATTGTATCTCCATTAAAAAACATCTATCTTCTTACACATATACATACACCTTAATGTTGCAGGATTTCTCTGCCTTTAGTGCCCATGGTTCTTGGTCATACCACTTCGAAGAATGAAGAGGTAGACCAGACAAAGAATGGTGGGCAGCAAGGCAAAGTTTATTGAGCAATAGTACAAAACTTCTGGAGAGGGAGGGTACCAGAAACGGTTGCCCTTGGAGTTTCAAAGTTTCGGGGGTTTTGTGAGCTCTTTTGCGGAACCATCTTAAGCAATCAGGGTGTGCTGAGTCATGCCAATCAGGGCTTTGGTCACATAATCTGTCTATCTATTAGGTTGATGTCAACATACTGATGGTGTTTTTTGCTGACATTTGGGGCTTATGTCTTAACTGACCCTTGCCGTGATAGGGATAAATGCCTTGTGGTTAATTGTCTTATTTTAGGCTGTTTTGCAGAAGTGATTTCTGCAAAGGGCTGCAAAACAGAATGCTAGTGTGGTCCTATCTAAGCTGCAAAACAGGATGTTAATGCTGTTTTATCTTAGCTGTCCTGAATCCATATTTTCTTGTTGGCAACCCTAGCTCTGACTAGCTAACCGTCCAACTAACTTCTAACATTAAGTATTTACTCCCTATAGCATGCCTATTGACTACTTCTGCTGCTAATGACCAACTTACTATTTTTTTGCTGAGTTAAATACTTCCATCTTCATCACAACCTAGGTAATTATAGAGAAGTTCTGGGGGGAAAAGGTCCTGCCTACTACAATTCTAGATGATTTAAGGTTGTTCTGCTTTTATTATGTGGTATGTTTTCAATGGGTAAGAGCCCATGCTCCAAAATTCCTTTTTGTAACTTCTGTTATGCTTTAATTAGGTACAATTTCTTATTTTTGAAGTGAATAAAGTGGATTTTATTTAATATCTCCCTTCTGAGTGGATCCCTACTAATAGAGAAACAGATTTACCAAAGATTTTTGATGTGTGAAATTTTTTTTTTTAAAGATTTTATTTATTTATTTGACAGAGAGAGACACAGCGAGAGAGGGAACACAAGCAGGGGGAGTGGAGGAGGGAGAAGCAGGCTTCCCGCTGAGCAGGGAGCCCGATGCGGGGCTCGATCCCAGGACCCTGGGATCGTGACCTGAGCCGAAGGCAGACGCTTAACGACTGAGCCACCCAGGCGCCCCAGATGTGTGAAATTTTAATGACACTTCTTGTTGACCCAAGACCCAGTGGAGAGTAAAAGGCAGGGTCCTTTGCTTAGGTAGTGATTCTCATTACTTTAAGTATATGCAGAAAGTGGACAGACTTGAGGATCCCTGGGGAATACAGGATCTGCCATAACTACTTAGACAAAGAATAGCTATTTTTTTCAGTGGGTTCCAGTGGCTAAAACAATAACAGATGGCACTATAGGACATGTTCTATTCCATCAGGTTGCTCCAGAAAAGTGGCCAGAGAGTACTTTCTTTGGTGGGCCTAAGGATATTTCTTTGGTGAGTAAGGATATTGATCTGATAAAGAGAACAAAGATCTTCAGCCAAACTGCAAATCCACACTAACTCCCTAATTCATTTGATGCAGATAGGCTGGGTCTGAGAACCCAGGGGAGCATTCCACAGGACCAGCCAAGAGGGTCCTTGGCTTCACACAGGGTAGAAATTGAAGATGAGCCAGAGAGAGTGAAGACAGAGTTTACTAAATAGCGTGAGTGACAGAGAATAGAAGAGTGTCTGGGAGACTCAGAAAGGAAAGAATGAGTCTTGTTGTTGTTTGGGGTTAGAGATTTATATTGGAAAGGGATCTAGGGTATGTGTTCCTTCAGGAATCCAGGGTAGGGTCTGATCAAAGGCAAGCGTCGGGTGAACATTGGCTGTTATTCCATAAATTACCAAAGGCAGGGGGTAATGATGCCAGCATCAGCTGAGGTCTGTTCCAAGCTAGTGACCGGGAACAAGCTTGGGATCTGGCTCTGCTTAGACATTATTAGGTATTTGGGGCCTAGGACAAAAACTCAGAATGACTCACTTTCCTTCTTCCCCCTGGAAATTGGAACATAGCTTCTTTGGCTGATTCAGAGGCAAAAATATAGATCATGAGCAAATGGGGCCTAACAGAAAAGCAGCAGAGACAGAGACTCTCTAAAATGGAGCCCCTCAGCTTCCCTCCCTTACATTCACACCATACCACTAAAAGGCTATTCAAGACTTTATAACTCTAACATAGTGTCTGTGCTTAAATTCAAATTCCACACTGTAACTCCTTTGGTTTCCTATTGCTGCCGAACAACCCACATCGACATTGAGTGGTTCCCAACAACTGTGTTATCTGCTCAGGATTAGACAATCAGAGCTCCGCAGGGCAGTTCTTCCATAGTTCTAGCCAGTAGTTATTCATATGGATACACTCACCTAATGGGTCAGCGAGGGACCAGACTCAGCTAGACACTGGGGCAACTGGGGTTTCCTTCTCTCCGTGTAATCTCAGAGCTTTACTTGCATCAACTTGTCTTTTTAGCCAGGTAGAAGGATTTCACACCAGAAAGGCCAAGGATCCCAAAGGTATAAAAGTAGGCATTTTTTTTTTAATTTTTTATTGTTAAACTGCCAGGCATTTTTAAGTTTAGGCCTGATATTGGCACAGTCTCACCTCTGTGACATCCTTTTGGTTAAAGCAGATCATATGCCCAGCCCAAATTCAAGTGAAGTTGATGACTCAGGGGTTGAGTACTAGGAAGTGTGGCTTCTTAAAAGTCAATTACCAGACTACCATACAAACAAAATCCCCTCAGGTATAACCCAAAGGTAAAGCTTCATGACAATAAAGTAAGAGTTATTGAATAGTTAGTCCAGGCCCCGCAAATAACCCATTTTTCTGGGAGGCTCCTACCAATGAAATGAAAATCTTAGTTTAATGTCTAACTGTGAAAGTATTAAATTTTAAAAATTAAAATAAGAATGCCACTAAAAATCACCAAAAAATAGTGTGTGTTATGGAAAACTCTTAAGCAGAAAGTGATTGTATGTTTAATTTAATTTAATTTAAGCAGTTGCAGCAGGTTGTTGAACTAATTTCTGTGACCCAGTTTTTTTGTGTGTGTATAAGTGAAATTAGAAACAACAACAACACTAGCTCCTAAGTAGACAAACTCATTTTTTTAAAAACCAACTGTGCGGGTTGCCACAAGGGAGTAGAAACAATTATAATTGCAAATCTAGTGAGCTAGCTGGTGACCTTATCATATTTTTACTAAGGTACAACACTGCATTTACATCAACATAACCGTACCAACAATAACATGAGTTATCAGATAATAAAATGAGCAAATTCTCCAATTACTACACATGAGTTATTTTTTTCCTACATTTGAGGTGTCCATATCCTTTCATAAGACTGGACTATGTCATCATAATTTTGCTTAAATCAGAAAAATATTTGCAAAATTTCCCCAAAGATGTTTGAAGCAGTTGACCCCCCAGAAATTATAACAGTCTAACCTAATGATTTCACATGCCTTATAGTTCAACAACAATTAGGGTAGTTTACCTCAGCCTGAGACTTAAATTAATTTAGGGGCTTTTCCCCCCAGACTTAGAAGAATATTACATTTTTCCTTCCTTAATTCATATCTTACTCAAAATAATTACATCTGCTTTTCCCAGACCTAGCGGTTGTCTATTTAAATAGCTTTTACAGATTATTTTGAGTAGAATATGAATAAGATCTTAATTAAAGCTATTTTACCCTTTCAACTCAAAGATAATTAAAATAAAATATATATCTAAAAATCTAACTTACCCTATTAAGGAGTAGATAAGGAACATTTCTTCTGTTATAAGGATTCCAGGTTTAAATTTCAGAGCCAAAGTTTCTTATTTAACTTTGATAGAGTCCTTTGATTCAAGTATGCAAAAACTGACCTCTAATATATACAAGCAACATTTCATGGACTGTGCAAGATGGAAAAGCAAGCCAAGTGTAATTTCTCTCCTAGACCTCCTGGAATTTACAAATCTAGGAAGTCCTAGAAAAGGCTTTTTTTCTAGTATACAGTTTGTGAATTCAAGTTGTTTTTGTACAGGGAGCCTTATGTAATGTGAATATCAAAGTCATTGACACCAAGTGCGTATTTCCTCAATTTTAACAAGGCTCACTCCCTTTCTTTTTCAGGTTTCTGCTTAAATAACACCTTCTTTTTTTTTTAAAAAGATTTTATTTATTTATTTGAGAGCGAGAATGAGAGAGAGAGAGAGAGCATGAGAGGGGGAGAGTCAGAGGGAGAAGCAGACTTCCTGCCGAGCAGGGAGCCCGATGCGGGACTCGATCCCGGGACTCCAGGATCATGACCTGAGCTAAAGGCAGTCGCTTAACCAACTGAGCCACCCAGGCGCCCCTTAAATAACACCTTCTTAAAGAAAACCTCTTTGGTTATTCATTAGCTGCCCTGGCACTAATCTTTTTACTCTTTTGATAGTCATTAGTGTTTGTATTCGTTTCCTAGGGCTGCCAGAACAAAGTACCATTAACTGGGTAGCTTAAAATAACAGACATTTATTGTCTCTCACTTTTGAAGGCTAGAAGTATGAAATCAAGGTATTGGATTACTGAGGGCTCTGAGAGAGAACCTATTCCATGCCTCTCTCTTAGCCTCTGCCGACAGCTGACAATGCTTGGCATTCCTTGGCTTGTGGGTGCATCACTCCAACATCTGCCCCATCCTCATATGGCATTCTCCCTGTGTGTCTGTGTCCAAATCACACTCTTTTTATAAGGACACCAGTCATATTGGATTAGGAGCCACACTAATAGTCTGATCTTAACTTGATTATACCTTCAAAGACTCTATTTCCAAATAAGGTCACATTCACAAGTACCAGGGATTAGGGTTTCAAAATGTCTTTTTTGGGTACGTAATTCAACTCATCATAGGGCTATTCACCAAAAGTTTCCAGTTCTCCCCCTTATCCATCATTTGAAGCATTACACTTTTTGGCAGTTTGTGTTGGCATGTGAGGGGTGAGACATAAGAACTTCTGGCCAATATGTTATGGAATTGATATCTTTACTCCCAGGACAAAGGATTTAATTGCCTTTTAAAGACCTTTTTAGATCGCTTCTCGGCCTTTTGGCTAAGATCAAGTGTAAAGACCTTTTTAGAATTCTCTTTTCCCTTGGACTTGGACTTACCAATGTTTGAAGTGGTGACTTCACAGTCATTCTGGATTCTGACTACAGAGAGTGGAACTCCCCTAGTTACACATAAGGGACATGTAAGATGAACAAGAAATAGTTACTTGGATTTTGAGCAACTATGGTTTTAGAGGTAGTTTGTTAGTACTGTTATTCTGACTGATACACCTGGTTGATTTTTTTTCTTAGACTCTATATAAATGTTTATATTATGCACATCTTTTATTATCTTTATTGTCTAATTCCCCCAGCAGAATGTAATCTCAGCATGACAGAGAATTTGTCTCATCCTCTATTTCATCCTAATGCTTGGAAGAGAGGTCACAGTAATAGGTAATCAACTAAAATTTGGTGAATAGATGAAAGAATGAGTAGATGTATAGTAATGAATTATATTCTTCCTTTTTTTTGTCTTTAGCATTATATTCTTTTGGTTTTATTTTAATTTTTAGTTATTTTGTATTAACCATTAAATTTTAACTTCCCAAAAGTCACAAACTGGGATTCATCTTGGATAAAGCATGGATTTAGGTGAAAATCAGTGTTAGAATTGAATCATGGTTTTTACTACTTAAAAGTTAAATATCTTTGGGAAAGTTATTGATTCATGATAAACTATGTTTCTCATCAGTAAGATGAGACTCAGAGAATTGCCCATTATTTAAGAATTGAGTAAGATAATCTAAGAATTTAATAAACTTTGTTCTTCTTTCTTCTTTAGGCTCCATTGTGTTTCTCTTCCCCTCAAAATGCCTAGAATAATGGACAGCATATAAAAATACCTAAGAAAACATTTTTAGTTGTAATTATCAATAATTAGAAATAATACTATTTTAAAATGTTTAATTTTTGTTACAGTTTAAATTAAATTCATTATTATAATTTCAAATATTATATTTTCCCATCACATAGTTTCTTCATTACAAACAATATAAGTAAAAATGAATTATTTTATAATTACATTGTAATTGAAAGGCCTATCCCACAGAACACATCATGCTCATTTTATCCCTTTATACTTAGGATTTCAGGAATGAATTCCTAAGTAGTCTGTGGCATGTTCAGTTGCCACAAAAGAGACAGCACACCAAAGGCAAATGGGTGATTTCCTGAGCTATATTTTTAAAATTCTCTTTGTGTGTTAATGAATCTTTTAGCAATAAAAGATTATATGGTGTGAGGAAGCAAAGATAGTTGATCTTAGAATTAGAATTAGAATTAGAATTATACATTTTCCAACAGGATCAATATCCTTATATATTTAACACATGGAAAAAGAGGTGGCTAGGAGTTCAAAATCTGAATCTTAAACCAGCAATCTACTACCATTTCAGATTTCAAAGGGCAATATGCATCGAGAAAAGTCTGGGAAAATGAACAAATATTCTTTCTACTATTTTATTTATTACTATTGCCTCAAAACCCTTATTTAGCCTCTCAACCATAGTAAAGTAGGCCAGATTATAGTGGGGTGCCAAGGGTTACGTTTTTAAACGTTTTCCCTAATGTCTAGACTGGAAGCTCAACTAACAGCCTTCTTACATCTTTTCCCTAGACTCATTCTTATCCCTAGAGTTCTTACCCTTCAGGTGGTAAGAAATACCACACAAACAATTCAAGGAAAATACTGCCAAAGGAGAGAGACTTAGTCCCTAAAATCTAGAGTAAAATTGGCCTAAATATACATTCTTAGTATAAATATAGTGTATTTGTTTTCCATTGTTGCCAAAGCAAATTACTACATGCTTAGTGACTTAAAACATAAATTTATTATCTCACAGTTCTGAAAGTCAGAAGTCAGTAAGCTTTGTTCTGGGTTTCTCAGGTCCAAAATTAACATGCCAGCAGGTTGCCTGGGCTCTTATCAGGCTGCCCTGGGAACAATCTGCTTCCAAGCACATTCTGGTTGTTGGCAGATTCAGTTCTTTATGGTTACAAGGCTGAGGCCCCTGTCCTGTTGCTGGCTTTCAGCCAGAAGCCTCTCTCAGCTCTTTGAAGTCACCTGCATTCCTCATCGTGGTGTCCCCTCCATTCTCACACACACCAAATCCTTCTCATAATTTTAATCCCTCTGACTTCTCCTTATGCTACATCTCATCTGACTCCATCCTGGGATAGTTCTCTGCTTTTAAGGGCTCCTGTAATTAGATTGAGCCCTGCTAGAATAATCTATGATCACCTCCTTATCTTAAGGTCTGTAATTAATTAAGGTCTCTTATTTATATCTGCAAAGTCCCTTTTGCCATGTGATGTAACATAGTCAAATGTTCTGGGAATTATGGCATGGACATCTTTGGGGAGGGCATTATTCAGCCTATAACACACAATTTAAAAATAATCCAAAGTGAGCATGAAATTTTTATTGCCATATCTTATTCTGTTTTAGAACCCTGGCTCAAATATTACTTTGGCTTTAATATCCACCTTCCTTATCTTTAGAAATGGAACTGGGGCTAAGTTTTGAGTTCACTTTACTTTATAAGTTTGTTAAGATGTCAAGATCCTATAGATTTTAGCAAACATAACCTTTAGAAGAACAACGACAGATTTGTAAACAAAATAATAGGTCTTCCATTAATACAGAATACTTTTGAATGATGAATTGGTGATGGATAGTTCTATAAGATCACGCGCATATAGGAGCCAAATAAACTTTCATTTTCTTTCATCATGTCCCTATGGATTGGGAAATAGAGACTTCTCTATAAATTGATTATTAGATGATTTCAGCTTTTTTCTTATATAGTATTTAAAAAGTAGTATTCTGTCAAAAGTTTTAAATTCATCTATCCTTTTAGTTATCGTTTCATTTGTTCAATATTTTTACATTTACTCTGGTTAAGCTCTAGGTAGTGAATAAATAAGACAGATATGTACTTTAGCCTCAAGAAGCATATAGTGTAGCTCGGGATATAGACACTTAACAGATATTTTCATGCATGATGAATGTGTCATTGGAGAAGTGCTGGATATTATGGGAGTAAATAATAGTAGCACCTATTTTAATCATAGCGTTCAGCAAATGTTTCCCAGGATTTGGATCTCCAAACTTCAAAAACAGTGATGAGTGACTGTTAAGGAAGTCATTATCTACACTTTACATGTGGAAAAACAGAGGCACAGAGACTTTAAGTTACAGTATGCAAAATCCTATACTGGAACGTGAACCCAAAATCCAACTCAAAGCTTCTAATGCTGTGTCATGCTGTGGATAAACTATATTTGCAAATATATTCAGTAGTTCAGAGAAATAAAATTTAAAACCTAATTTAAGGAGATTTATGCAGTCATAAAATATTGAAACTATGTATTAGGGCCAAGAGAGCAGAGAAACTATCAGTGAAGTTATCAAGCAGGTACATTTTAATTATAAAAATAATTTACTATCAGAATAGAAAAAAGAAGATTGGTATAAATTTTAGTATGAAGAAAACAGTGCTAACCCTGAAAGTTATCTGTGGCCAACTATTCTAATCATTACAGTTTTTATCCAAATTTCTCTTCATTCTAATAGAGTTTCTTCCACATCAACTCCTCTATTTTCCACAATAATATTGTTATTCTTTATTATTGTAAATGAAGAGTTTAATTTTTCTATTATAGTTTTAATCTCCTTGCCTAAGCTGAAGCTACTGAACCATTTTAGTTTTTTGTTTCCCTTTGATCTTAATAGATTATTATACATACAATTGGCCTTTATTTCAGATTATTTTTCCATTATTTCTGTTTATTAAGTGAGAAAATATATCTAAAGCACTTAACACAGTCCCTGATCCTATTTTGGTATTTATGTTTGTCATTATTGTCTTTATTTTTAATGTCATTTCAAAAAAGTTCTGTTTTCTTGCCTTCTTTGGGAAATACTAAATGATTTATTGAGTTTTTCTTCTGGTTCCTATATTAGTTTTCAGAAGTATGTTTTTTAGGTACCTGGTGATTCACTGGCTATCACTCTCTACTGGGATGTTGACTGATTGTCATTTAAAAGACAGGTTTATTTGTATCATCTTCATCTCAATTTCTACTTTCTAATGAACACTAATTTTATTCTGTTCTTCTATATATATTTTTAAAGGTTTGGTTATTTATTTATTTATTTATTTATTTATTTATTTATTTATTTATTTTAGAGAGAGAGGGTGTGCATGCACACCAGTAAGGAGAGGGGCAAAGGGAGAGGGAGAGAAAGAATCCTCAAGCAGCCTTGGTGCTGAGTGCAGAGCCCAATGCAGGGCTTTCTCCCAGGAGCCTGAGATCATGACCTGAGCCGAAACCAAGAATTGGTTGCTTAACTGACTGAGCCACCAGGCACCCCTCTGTTCTATATTTATATGACAGCCTCTTTTCTTTTCACTGATTATTGCTTTTTTGATAATTGATCTGATACCAAAGTGAAAAATTACATTCCTAAAAGGCATTCCCAATGTAGGACTATATTTTAGGGAGCTCACTTCCCAGGTAACATTACCAGTTTCCCTTACCCATCACATATCTTTACTTCCTGATGTTTGTTTGGAGTTATTTCCCAAAAGACAGAAAAAGATGGAAGTAAAGGTAGGACTGTCATTACTTTGAACAATACTCATGAAATAGAGCGGTGGCTGCCATTGCTTGAGAAATACACACCTTAAATGTCTGATGTAAGGGAAAAGCACTGAGAGGAAATGAGTCTTTAAATTTATTTTCCCTCAATCAAGATGGCTTTGTCTTATGAGCACAAGTACATCACTAGACAACTAATTATTTATCTAAATCTTGCTCTTTGAACTTAAAATATCCTGGAAATTCTTCCCAGATGCTGGTAAAGTATCTCTTCTTGAGTTTCTGAACTGTTTTGTGAATTATTCTAACTTTTTATATTTGTTCAGTGTCTTATAGGATTTTTCCTCATGAAATTTAGCAAGAAAACACACACACACACCAGGGACCACTAATACAATGTCACATGATTTGGCTGTGCATTCTGTGTTTCAAAGTACATTTTGAGCATACACTCAAGCTACTAAATTATTAAACAACTTAATTATGAGAACAATCTACTAGAAATCTGAAGAAGGCTATTTGTAGGCAAAATAGTGTGGCTTTTTGTCCAAACTTCCTTTTGGGACATGAGGAAGTTTGAGGTTTGTCACTCAGATGCTGGAGTGGGACAGGAATGGCTCACATTGCACTACAGAGATTTAAAGCCCAGGTTGTTCTAAAAGACAGCTGATAGGGCCAAAGCCAGATGGAATAAATCAGGATATACCATTAAGCTAAGGCTTAGATATAGAGAAGACAGTAAGAGGCTAAATCCAGGCATTTGGTTTAAGGGAAGAAACTGAGTATACAGATCACACACCAAGAAGGTCCAGAAAGCATAGTAAGAGAGAAGGCATGGAGACCCTGATGCAGTGCCCTTTGAATTACGAAAGCATGTGTGCAGATGCAGCTGCTAGAGAATGTCAAACCAGCTCAGAGGGGACCAAAACTTTGAACCTACCCTTTAGTTACATATAATCAGTGTGTCTGATCTGTACACTTTAGATATTTTGGCATCCAATGATAGTTTTGAATACTTCCAATACTGCAGCTGGGATAATGATCATAATATAGAATAAGATATAGAACGCTATAGGTATCGGGGCGCCTGGCTGGCTCAGTCGGTGAAGCATGCAACTCTTGATCTTGGGGTTGTAAGTTCGAGCCCCATGTTGGGTGTAGAGATTACTTAAAAATAAAATCTTAAAAAAAAAATGAACAGTATATGTACCCAATTTTTAAAATGTTACCTATCTTTACCCTTATTAACTTCTGTAAGTGTCTGGTCAGGTTGAATCTAATCCAACATTTCTCATATGACTCTTTGTTTATAATTTCTTATGGTTGAGACTTGTTATTTCAATACTAATAAATAAACAAATAAATGCATTTTTTAAGAGATTTATTTATTTATTTTTAGAGAGAGACAGACAAAAAGCACGAGTGGAGGGAGAAGGAGAGAGAGAATCCCCAAGCAGACTCCCAGCTGAACACAGAGCTCGAGGCGGCATTTGATCCCAGAGCCCTGAGATCATGATCTGAGCTAAAATCATAGTCAGACGCTTAACCTACTGAGCCACCCAGATGCCCCATAAAATACATTTTAATATTTATTTAAGATATTAAATATTCTGGGGCGCCTGAGTGGCTCAGTCTGTTAAGCGACTGCCTTCAGAAGCTCAGGTCATGATCCCAGGGTCCTGGGATTGAGCCCCACATTGGGCTCTCTGCTCAGCGGGGGACATGCTTCTCCCTCTCCCTACTTGTGACCTCTCTCTCTCTCTGTGTCAAATAAGTAAATAAAATCTTTGAAACGAGATTTTTAAAAAAGATATTAAATATTCTTCTATCCAGGAATTGCAGACTTTAGAATGGAATAGACTACGACTCCCCTAAAGGTCAGGAGTCTGCCATCCATACTTTTGTATCCTGAAAAGCAACCTCTACCTGTATACATTACCTACCTATCAATCTTTTCTCTTGAATCACTAAAATTAATTAAGCAATTATTTGTGAAGTATATAAGACTTAGAAAGTGTTTATACAAATATAATCTCTTTGAATCCTCACTATGGCAATTATTACTATCTACATTCTGTGAGTAAGAAAACTGAACCCTAAGATCACATTTTTGCTACCATTAATTGTGAATATTTATCAACAAATACAAATGTGGAGGAAATTAATCACCATTTAATCATCATCCTTATTCCACATTTGTAAATACATAGTCTCATCGGCTTCAATGTCCTTTTGTTTCTTAAGTCATCATTAAAACATGTTATTTCATAACTTCTACATACTTTAGCATGAATTTCCAGAAAATATGGCCATTTTCTTATAGAACCAGTGTGTTTTTGTCACAACTAGCAAATTAAAGATAATTCCCTGACATAATCATATACCCAGCCCTTACTAAAATTTCCATGATTATCTCTTTTTTAAAAGATTATTTATTTATTTATTTATTTATTTATTTATTTATTTATTTATTTATTTGACAGAGAGAGAGGGAACACAAGCAGGGGCAGTGGGAGAGGGAGAAGCAAGCTCCCAGCTGAAGAGGGAGCCCGATGCGGGGCTCGATCCCAGGACCCTGGGACATGACCTGAGCCGAAAGCAGTTGCTTAACCAACTGAGCCACCCAGGCGCCCTCCATGATTATCTTTTTATAGCTGGTTTTTGAATCAGCTCATCTGGTAAGTTTTCTTTTCACTATAATGCAGAGACCTTCAAATCAATCAATTTATCAGAAAAAAATTTAATAATGTGCCTATTTAGAGAAAATACTGAATGATTTGACATTTCACCTTTAATGTGTAGCACTTTGGTAGTGAAAAAGTGACACAGTTTTCTCTTCCAGTGCTCTTGTACGACCAATTTTGTAGCTATGTGATTTCATTGCCATCCATACCAGAAGAATAGCACAGATCTACTGCTTCCCAAAATGTCCCTGGAGATAATGAAAAAAAAAAAAAAAGGAAAATACTCCAAAATCAGCATATTTAGAGCATAGATTTGAAGACAGGCATACTTAGTCCAAGTCTCCACATGACCTACAATTAGCTTTGTGACTTTGGGCAAGTTTATTACCTCTCTAAGCCTCAGGATTTTGTTCTTTTTTGTTTTGTTTTGTTTTCAGTTTTTACAGAAAACAATAGTACCAAACTCACACAGTTTTTGTGTTATTATTATCTAAAATAAATTTTAGATCTCCTGGCAGTGTTTCTCTACTCAATTACGTATAGCTCTTATTATTATAGTATTAGAAAAAAATTATAGTATTAGTATTTCATATTCCATATTATAGTTTATCATATAAAATTTTAAAAAATATATATCTAAAACCAGGCAAAAACATCATAAAAGAAAACTGCAGACCAACATCTTTTATGAATGTGAATGCCAAAATCCTCAAGAATTCTAGCAAGCCAAATCCATCAGCATATAGAGAATTACACACCATGACCAGGTGGGATCTATCTCAGCCTCAGCACAACAATGCTGGTCTAACATCTGAAAATCAATTCATGTAATACATTCTATCAGTATAATAGAAAACAAGTATCACATGATCACTTTAAAAGATGCAGAAAAAGCAGTTGGCAAAATTCGACACCTTTTATTATAAAAACACTCAACAAACAAGGAATAGAGGGGAACTTCCTCAACCTGATAAAGGATGTCAATGAAAAACCCATAGCTAACATCTTACTTAATGGTAAAGGAGTGATGCTTTTCCCCTACTTTCAGGAATGAGACAAAGATGTCTTCTCTTGACACTTCTATTCAATATTGTACTTAGAGGTACAATAAATTTGTACCAAAGAATGAAGTTGGATCCTTACTTCACACCATATACAAAAATTAACTCAAAATTAACCAAAGACCTAAAGTTAGAGCAAAAACTTTACAACTCTTTAAAAAACAGATGAACAAACAAACATAGGAGTAAATCTTCATGACTTTGGATTTGGGAAAAGATTTTTTTTTAAGATTTTATTTTTTTATTTTTATTTTTATTTTTTAGGTTTTTATTTATTTGACAGAGAGAAACACAGAGAGTGAGAGAGAGAACACAAGCAGGGGGAGTGGGAGAGGAAGAAGCAGGCTTCCTGCCGAGCAGGGAGCCCGATGTGGGGCTCGATCCCAGGACCCTGGGACCATGACCTGAGCCAAAGCCAGACGCCTAAAGCCTGAGCCACCCAGGCACCCCTAAGATTTTATTTTTAAGTAATCTCCACACCCAACATGGGGCTCGAACTCACAACCCCAAGATCAAGATTCACATGCTCTACTGAGTGAGCCAGCCACGCACCCTGGGAAAGAATTTTTGATATGACACCAAAAACACAAGCAACAAAAGAAAAAATATAGATATATTAGACTTCATCAAAATTAAAAACTTCTGTGCTTCAAATGGTACCACCAAGAAAGTGAAAAGACCCACAGAATGGGAGAAATATTTGGAAATCATATATTTGATAAGGGACTTGTGTCTAGAATACATAAAGAACCTTTAAAATGCAATATAAAAAGACAACCCAATTTTTAAAAATGGGCATGGGAGGGGCATCTGGGTGGCTCAGTCAGTTAAGCGTCCCACTCTTGATTTTGGCTCAGGTCATTATCTCAGGGTTGTGAGATCGAGCCCTCGTCAGGCTCCAGAGTCTAATTAGGATTCTCTTTCTCCCTTTCCCTTTCCCTCCATCCCCTATCCCCCTCTCTTAAAAAAATGAGCATAGGATATGAATAAACATTTCTCCAAAGAATATATATAAATGTCTAATAAGCACACGGAAAGATGGTCAATATCCTTTATCATCAGGAAAATGTAATTTTAGAACCACAGTGAGGTACCATTTAACACCTACTAGGATGGTGAGAATCAAAAAGTGAGGTTACAAGTGTTACAAATGTTGACGAATATGTGGAGAAATCAGAACACTTATACACTGCTAGTGCGGGTGTAAAAGGGTGCAGCTACTTTGGAAAACAGCCTGGCAGTTTCTCAAATGGTTAAACAGAGAGTGACGTATGACCAAGCAATTCACTCCTAGATATAACCCAAGGGAAATGAAAATATATACCCACACAGAAAGTTGTACACAAAGGCTCATAACAACATTATTCATAATAGCAGAAAGGTAGAAACAACCCAAAAGTCCATCAACAGACATGGAGAGCTCATGCAATGCTTACAAAGGAAGAAGAAAGCCAACATTATGGATTTTCTCCTTAAAATGGAGATGTTTCCTTATGATAGAGTGGGCATCAGGGCCATTCCATACATGAGGCACAGCTCCAACTCACTCCTACCAGAGAGGCCACACAAAACGGAGGCTGAAACATGAAATGGGCCACTACAACTAGCTTTTGTCACTTAACAGTGCATGTTTAGTTATTTAAGTTGTATATCTAGTTAATTTATTTGAATAGGTAGACATGATTTCATAGTATGTGTTGATATATTTTTTTAAACTTCCCACTTTTGGTGGACATGTATGTTTTTCCAAATTTATTTTTGGCTTTTCAAGAATGCTCAAACAACTTTGTGATTAGATATTTAAATATATATATATATTGGGGTAAATAGTACCTTTGTAGATAGATTCATAGATGTGGTATTTCTGAGTCAGAGTATGTGTATCTTTATTGATACTGCCAAATTTCTCTCTAATTGACTGTACCTGTTTTATTTCCAACAAGTTGTGCTTGACTATGCATGACTATCCCACTCTTGCCAACACAAGATATTACAAACCATTTTTCTTTGGTCAATCATTTTAATTTACATTTTTCTGATGATAGTAAGACTGGACATCATTTTGTATTTGTTTTATTCATTTAATTACCTCTGCTAAATTGAGTATCTCTTGAAATTTTTAATGGATTTGAATTTCTAAAATAAAATGTAGAGTGTGATATATATGTGTGTATGTGGGCACATACACATCTATGTGCATCTCGTATATTATAAGAGAAATTCGGGAAGGAAATATACCAAACTGTTTTACATAATTACTTCTGAAGAGAGTTGGTAGGATTTGAGCAGAGTAAGGTGTTAGGAGAGATATCCGGTTTTTTTTCATTTTTAAAATAAATATTGACATATTTTTTAAAAGATTTATTTATTTATTTTAGAGAGCTTGAGAGACAGTGTATGATTTGGGGGAGGAGCAGAGGGAAAGTTAGAGAGAGAATCTCAAGCAGACTCCCCACTGAGTGCAGAGCCCAAAACAGGGCTCAATCCCAGGACTCTGAGATCATGACCTGAGCTGAAATCAAGAGTCAGATGCTAAACCGACTGAGCCACCCAGGTGCCCCTAAAATAAATATTGATACTAAAATATTTAAAATAATGAATTTTACCAGGGTATTTCTAAAATATTTTTAGATATAATTGCATATTGTTATTCCATTTGCATTTAAAGGGCTCTTACATAAAAGATTTACGTCTTCAGTTCTGGGAAATTTTATTACTTTACTTACTTTATTAACCACTTCTCTAACCACCCACCCATGCTTTTTCTTTGTTCTCTCTCTGGTTTTCCTGTTAGATCGCTATTGGAACTCCTGGAACTATTTTCTGGTTTCTTAACTTTTTCTTTTTTGTGTCTTTTTTTTTTATCTTAAGATTTTATTTATTTGTCAGAGAGAGAGAGAGCACAAGCAGGGGGAGCAGCAGGGCAGAGGGAGAAGTAGGCTCCCCACTGAGCAAGGAGCCCAATGCGCTACTTGATCCTGGGACCCTGGGATCATGACCTGAGCCAAAGGCAGACACTGAACTGACTGAGTCACGCAGGCATCCCTTCTTTGTGTCTTTATAACTGCCTTTGGAAAGAATACCTTGACTCTATGTTCCCCTAATTCATTTTCAGTATTTCCATTTTACTAGTCATCCAATGTATTAAGGTGGTTTCTTTCAGTAAATATGGTTTCAATGTCAAAAAGAGAGCTAATTGCTTATTTTTTCCTTGACAATCTTCCTTTCTTATCCATAAATTTCTTTTCTGGTGATATTAATAGTACTTATTTCAAAGTTTCCTTCTGTTTACCCTTGGGGTTAGTTATATTTATTGTTTTTATTTTCCTCAAATATTTGGTGATTCTTGATCATCTGTTTATGTTTATAGATGAAAGTAGAGAGGTTCATCAGCCTAGCTGGTTAGAATATATTTTCTCAGCTTGAGTGATAACGTCTGTGCCACTGACAATCAGTGTGATTTTTATTACAGTGTCCCTGGCTTTAGAGTTCTCCCAGTATGCTAGAGTCCAACTTTGTCGATTTTCCTTAGGTTATGCAAATGGCTTGTTTTCTAGCTACATGAGTTCTCAATCCTGGTCGTGTTGTATATAGTTCTCTCAAGGGCATATTTTTGGATTGTGGTTGTTTCTGACAATCAGCTTCATCTGCTCTTTGATTTCAGGGATGGATGCCTCAAAATTGCTATCTATTGATTGAAGAAAATACTCTTTCTAGACTTATTGTGAATGCATGCACACACACACAAACACACACATGTTTCTTAAAAATGACAGATAAGGGCGCCTGGGTGGCTCAGTTGTTAAGCGTCTGCCTTCGGCTCAGGTCATGATCCCAGGGTCCTGGGATCGAGCCCCACATCGGGCTCCCTGCTCTGCGGGAAGCCTGCTTCTCCCTCTCCCACTCCTCCTGCTTGTGTTCCTGCTCTCGCTATCTCTCTCTCTGTCGAATAAATAAATAAAATCTTTTTTAAAAAAATGACAGATAAATATGACAGATGTTCACCCAATCCCATATAAATGACTCTATGTACATATATTTGTAAGTGAGTTAAACACGTGTTCAGTCCTCCCATGGACCCAAACTCTGAGTATTCACCATTTTCATAAACACGATTAGTTACAATTGAATAAATATGCTAAAATATAAATTCTCTTTTATAAATAAAATGTGTTCAAATGATTGCTTTTTCCTTTTATTCAGTGTAAAAGGAAATGTACTTTCCTTCCTTTCTTCCTTACTCTCTTTTTCATTCTTTGTTTTCTTTTCCCACCTTTCCTTCATTCTTCCTTTCCTGTCTATTCATGTCCCACCAAAAAAGGAGGGAGGGGAATTCTTTCGCATTTTAAATTTAAAGAGGGGGCGCCTGTGTGGCTCAGTTGTTTAAGCATCTGCCTTTGGTTCAGGTCCTCATCCTTGGGTCCTAAGATCAAGTCCCACATGGCAGTGGGCTCCCTGCTCAGTGGGGAGTCTGCCTCTCCTTCTCCTGTTGCCTGTCCCCTTCTGCTCATGCTCTGTCTCTCGCTTTCTGTCAAATAAATAAATAAAATCTTAAATAAATAAATAAATTTAAATAGAAATGATGACTCAAAACTGATTCTTACTCTCTAGGTCAGATTCTATGGCTTTGTTTTGAGTAGAACTTCAGGATTTTGCCTGGTCTCTTTGAGCTTAATTTTCCAAAAAGGAAAGTTGTGATAGAAAAGTCTTTCAGTCATAGATTGTAGAATTGATAAGATTTTGTCATCCCCTTTAAATACAGCATCAAGTAATAGCTTCAGCTATATATCTATAGTTTCATATTTTAAAACTGTTTTAAATCTCTTCCGTGAAATGTTTTCTATCTTTAGTAGTGTGTGTAGGGTGTCTTCATTTCAAATGCTTGGCATAAAGTGTAATTACAGGAATTTTACAGCATGTTTCTCTCCTCATTCTCTTCTCCCCAGGTTTACCTTAATAGTAGAGTTTGAGCCCATTCAGCTGTAATCAGAATTCAGCTGAACAGATAGCCACTGAAATGCCTCCAATTTGCCCAACAGAGAACTTTGAGAACCAAGAACTTTAAAACTTCCAAAGTCCCAGGAGTTTTTAATTCTTAAAATTAATATTTTCCCTAGCATCCTGAAATGTGTACATCTGCTAGTCTGAATATTCTAATGAGCTAATGTCTACCATATGCCAAGTGCAATCTGCACTCACCCCTCTCTGGTGTCTGTAGTATTAACTGCTTAGCAGGCATTACCTTCAGCAGTCACAATGATAAACATGCAGTTTGCTATTCAGCTCCCATTTGTCGTAGTTGACATGTAAGCATGGAGAGTGACTTTCCTCTCCCTTCAGCTCTGGCAACTGGTAAAGCTTATTAACATGGCTGGAACATTTTTAATTTCCTACAGTTCCTGGTTTTCTCAGCCAATAATATTCCTATGAATACCTGCTACAATACTTGATATTTCTCCTTAATATTTCTCAAATCCATTCCTTTACCTCTACCTCCACTAGTACCCCCTTGTTTTAGGCAACTGTCAAGAGTCACCTGGATCACTGCGACAGCCTCCTAACGTCTCTGCTTCTAGTCTCGCAACCTTCAATCTACCCCCGTCATATTGCTTTGCGATCACAAGAGTTCATGTAGCTACCTTATTGTTACTCATTGATTCATTCAGAATTCCTTGGCATGGCTTCTATGGCCCTTGTCATTGAAGCATTTTCTTCTCCAACTTCATCTTTCATTACTCTCTACTTAATCTCTTCAGATTCAAAATGTACAAAACCATAGCTTCCCTCTCAAAGCATTCTTTTCTCTGGGCTCTAAACCTTTGTAGATGTTGCCGCTTCTGTCAAGAATGCTTTCCCCAACTTCCCACTTTTGCCAAGAAATCCCATAATCATCAGCTGATGCCTTTTCTATGAGAGTCTAAGAGTACCCTGCATTCACCATACTTTGCTGTGATTATCTGCTTACATTCTTCTATAATTGAAGGTAAACTGTTTGTAGGTCAGGTTAAGCACTATTCACCATTGTTTCTCAGTCTTTTGTACAGTTTTAACTTAAAGAAGGTGCTAACTATATGTATCTGTAGGATGTTATTTAGAGTTAGGCATATTTCTGGAGTTGTACCGTACTTGAAAACCATCTGAATAGTTCCTAAAGATTCTCTACCCAAATGAGTTTCTTTACATTTTACGAATGGATTTAATTACAAAAATAGTCTTCATGATCTTGTAAGACTGTGTAGTTAGGTCTGATTTAAATAAGCACATTTATGGGAATAATACAATGTTTAATAAATAAGTATTATGTGCTTATATAAAAAAATGAACATTTGAGGAACTACTGGAATAATAGTATTGAGTTTACACTATCTTCCAGGGAATGTGCTCAGTACCAGAGCTACAAACATAAATGAAACATGATCTTCATTCTTTAAGGACTCCAGACCAGCATGGAGATCTTTACTCACAAAATAGTCCTGATGAGTAAAAGAGTGATACTGATTGCAATACTGATAGTTATGGTTTAATTCATATTTAATGAGGTCTCACTATGGGCCAAACTCTCCTTTAAGTATCTTTGTTTAGTGTAGTGACTCATTTAATATTCACGGAACCCTTTAAGCTAGCTTCTTCTGCTTTTCCCATTTTAATGACGGCTGCCACTTTGGAGTGGTTTGAGGAAAGACTGTGAAATGAAAAAAAGTGTCTATTCAACTCTGAATAAGGTTTGTTATGAAGAAGAGCAGAGAAATACCATGTTAAGCAGAAGGAGATGTGGGAATAAGGTGAGAGGCATAATAGATAGTAACATAGGAGATGTTTGTCTGGAGGTGGGATGAATAAAATTGACGTTTTGGAGGCAATATTATTTTTGATGAATAATAACAGTCATAATTGGGTAGTGACTGATACATATGAAGAAAGAAACAATTATTTGCTACTGACTGTGGCGAATACTCTTGTACGGGGTTGGTTGCTAGATAATGAGAGTGAAATGGAGATGTTACTGAATTCCAATCTTTATATATTACTTGTCATAAGGTCTTACTTGTCATATAAACAGACAACTGTTCTGTTCAAAGTACATTTTTAAACGCCATATTATCTAAATGTAGGGCTATGTACGTAATAAAATTTTGAAATTTGTCCTTGAAACTAAAATATTGATATGGGTTTATCAGTTCACAACACACATTTACATACAGACATTATTTATTTCAAGTACATAAACATCTTTACACAACATCTCCATTTTAGAGTTTTTTATATTTTACTGGACTTTATTAAGTAATTTGTCAATATTGTCAAGCACACACACACATAACAAAACACACACACATAACCATTTGGAGAAGACTGATTTCAAATTTAGGAACTCCTTAAATTTTCTAGCATATTTAAGAGTTAAAAAAGACCTAGGGGGATTCAGTGACTTCTTTAAATGTCACTTATAGTTTGTGGTAAATTTTAATCTCCTCCAATTGTTCACACACTCTTGTGTACCTGAATCTTTCCCCAACCATGAGTACTCTTACTGGAAATGAAAAATATATGTGGATTCATTTATGTATATATTTTCCCTAGCAGTAAGACTTGTACCTAGAGTAAATGTGAGGAAGTCTGAGTTCAACTAAATGAGTCATTGTTCTGCAGACAGACACCTGAAATGGGATGCACCTCTGAGTCACTTTCATTTTCACCTTTGTTCTTCTGCCTGTGGCATGCTAGCAATCAGTTACATTCACTCTCTCTCAAGAAAATATATTGTTGTTGCCCTTCAGCTCTCCCCTCATAGCTTGGAAGCCCCAGGAGACATTTAAAAGACAAAGATCAATCTGGCTTTGAGATTGTTAGAAGATTGCATTAACCCCTGATGCGCATTGGTTTCACAGTGAAAGGTAATGGACCTTTGATCCTAAGGCTTTGAAGTTGGCTTTTTTTTTTTTTTAAGAGCATATGATCCAGGTCACCCTATCCATTCCCTTAAGAGCCTCTCTCACATAATAATCAATTTAAACCCACTGTGAATCTGCAGATATGCAACCCATTATACTATAGAAAAGAATCTACAGTGTCATGCTTTTGTAGCCACACAGTTGCACATCACCAACCCAAAGATAAACCCAGTATCACCACTTGGCAGCCAACCATAACTTCTTCATGGAGCTAGGTATGTTGATCATACAGCACTAATCTTTAGGTAAGTTCAGTGGGACAAAAAAATTTTAAATGAAAAAATAAAAATGTCAGCTGAACAGAATGAGGTTCCCCTGGCACAAATTTATGTTCCTCAAATCGCATCTAGTTACGTGTGTCCTCTGGAAAAATAATATCAGGTTTACACAGAAATTATACAATTTAAATAAACAATTCTGCATGGGAAAACTCTAAATGACTGCCAAAAAATAGGCTACACTGGAAAATAGGTTTGAAAGATTCAGGAGTGTCCTTTGTCCTTAGAGTACATTTTAAAGTAATAAGGCTCACCATACTCCATTTCAAAGGTTTCCTTAAGCCCCTATAAATATAATAACTCAAAAAATGAATTAATAAAAAGAATTAAACAAGTGAATTAAAAATTTTTTTAAGATTTTATTTTTATTTATTTGAGAGAGAGAGAGAGAGAGAGATAATGAGAGAGATAGCGAGAGAGAGCATGAGCCGGGAGGAGAGGAAGAAGCAGACTCCCCGCTGAGCAGGGAGCCCAATGTGGGACTTGATCTCAGGACTCTGGGATCAAGACCTGAGCCATAGGCAGATGCTTAACTGACTGAGCCACCCAGGTGCCCCTAAAGTACTTTTTTTAGTAGAAAAAGTGCTCTGTGAAAAAGAAAGCCAAAAAGCAATGAACTCTCTATTCCACAAAAACAATTGTCTCTTTTCTTTTATGCAGTCACGTGGTGCTTAGATAGCACACACAATATTGAGCATGAAGTAAATAAACAATTAAGCTGCTGCTGTCAAAAGGCAGAAAATACCATAAAGCTACATATGATGCTCAGATTTCAAGAAATAATTCTTAATGTTACAGAGAAAGAGAGCTGCAATATCGCTCAGCCATTGCTATTACCTTGAATTGCAAGCAGACTGAATACGCCAAGCAATTTACAGGGAAATGAGTCCTTCTCTAGAAAGCAGGTTATTTATTATATGGTACCTTAATATTTTGCTTTAGCCATGTCCAAGGACTCTCTTGGTTGCTGATATAATAACCAGGAAACTTAGAAAGGCAACTTAGAGATAAGGCATATATTAAAGACAGAGGTTCTAGAATGAACAAAACCTACTCCACCTACAGCAGACAGGTGATGTCAGGGAGGAGGGGCTGGAGATAGATATTAAGACCTTTCATATGTCTTTCATGGTTCATCTATATCATAGGTCAATACTGTGTAAAGTTTTGTTTCTTAATGTTTTAAAATTCATCCTCTACAGATACTTCTGTGGTCTCTACAAGGATCCTAAATAAAGAATCCTCTGAAATACTAGATTTCTGGATTCTCTGGATGATACTTAATGTTAGTGACCCCAAATAGACACAACCACAGAATAGCAGCAACATCCTCAGGGTGCTGGCTTATGAAAGTCACACATGCCCATGGTAGAAATTTAGAAAATATATAGAAACAAAATTAAGAAAGTAAAATGATCTATATTCGCTCCATCTGGAAATGTTGGTGTAAATTCCTCCCATCCTTTCTGCTATGTATATACATTTCTATTAACTTAGAATATTAACAAAGTATACTTATGACTGAATGCACCATTCCATTCATTAAATGCAAATGTTATATATTGATGCTATCAATTCCTCAAAAATGTACAATCTTATATATCATTTAAATTTTTAAAAATAGCATGTTAATAAATGATGACCCCCCTAAGCATGTGAGCAAGTAAATGGGTGATGGAAACAGAAACTGCTAAAGGGAAAAATTTGGTACCTTTAAAATATGCACATATATATATATTTTCCTCATATATATTTATTAGAAATAAAACCTCTGATGGGGTTCTTTGCAATGATTAGAATAATGCTTTTAGAAAGCTTTTTGGGATTAATAAAATTATAATTCACCAATAAATAATTTAGATCTAATATTACAACTTATATAACAAAATTAAATCTATAAATGTCTCAGTGATATAAATAGCAAGAAAATGACAAGAGATAGAAAATATTTGGATAAAGTAATAGACTGAAAAATGCTACTTAGTATACATATAACCTGCAACTGGAAAAATAGATGTACAGAGTTCATTAAAACTTTGGGAGACTATTGTAGATAGTTTACTTTGCTGGTTATCAGTCTGTTCAAGTTTTCTATTTCTTCCTGTTTCAGTTTTGGTAGCTTATATGTTTCTAGGAATTTATCCATTTCTTCCAGGTTGTCCAATTTGTTGGCATATAGCTTTTCATAATATTCCCTTATAATTGTATTTCTGTGGCGTCGATTGTTATTTCTCCTCACTCATTTGCGATTTTATTTGGGTCCTTTCTCTTTTCTTTTTTGATAAGTCTGGCTAGAGGTTTACCAATTTTATTAATTTTTTCAAAGAACCAGCTCCTAATTTCATTGATCTGTTCTATTGGGTTTTTTTTTTTGTTTCTGTATCATTTATTTCTGCTCCCTGGAATTTAAATAAAAACTTTAAAAAAATAAAGTAGAACTTCAGGAGGCATCAAAGTTCCAAAATTTCTGAGAGGGAAGTAGTAACGTGAAATTGCTAGCATGTGCCATGGTCTGCATAAAAATTTGACAGTAAGGGCACTTGAGTGGCTCAGTCATTAAGCGTCCGCCTTTGGCTCAGGTCATGATCCCAGGGTCCTGGAATCAAGCCCCGCATCAGGCTCCTTGCTCAGCGGGAAGCCTGCTTCTCCCTCTCCCACTCCCCCTGCTTGTGTTCCCTCTCTCACTGTGTCTCTCTGTCAAATAAATAAATAAAATCTTAAAAAAACAAACAATATTCTTTAAAAAAAATATTGACAGTAAATAAAGGAGAAACACTAATATATCTTGCCGCTACATGAAAGAATACTGAATATTTGTGAAGATAATTAAGACTATGTGTTATTTTACTGAACAGGTCTTCAGCACCTGAGACTGGTGTATTATAATACTCCTCATTGATTGTATATTCATTTGAAAGGGGGAAATTGCTTTAAGGCAGCAAAGATCAAGCTAATTATCTTTGGAGTCAATGCTTCAGTGGACTTCAAGAAAAATTGCATAATTTTCTAGAATCCTAAACATTTTTTCTTTTGTGGGGAAGGGAAATTAATCTCTATTCCTTGAGTTAAATTTTTAAAAAATGAGTATCTTTTCCTAGTTGAGGACATGATTAAAATACGTTTAATTTGGGGCACCTGGGTGGCTCAGGGGGTGAGTGTCTGCCTTCAGCTCAGATCATAATCTCAGGGTCCTGGGATTGAGCCCCAGGCTCCCTGCTCAGCAAGGAGTCTGCTTCCCCCTCTCCTTCTGTCTTCTCCACCCCCCCCCCCCGGCCCATGCTCTCGCTTTCACTCTCTCATTCTCTCTCAATAAATAAGTAAAATATTTTTTAAAAAATTAAAAAATAAAATATATTTAATTTGTTAGGTTGAACAGAATTTAATAGAAAAAATATATCAAATTTTTTTCTAAATCTGTACAATGCTCTTATTCACTTATTGTCATCCTATACTTATGTTTGAGACTTCATTTCCTTCAAGCAAGATTTTATTCCTTTAATTCATGGATCAATATTTGGTCAAAGCATTCAAGAGCTACCAAAGAAGGATATTAGTTTAATTATATAGCAGATTTCATTAATTAATGAATGATCTTCAATTTGCATCAAAAGAATAGTTTTTGCCTTAACAAAAATTAAGTGATTGGTGAATAAATTAATCAACGCACTCAATTAAACATTAGAAACTATGGAATGAGGCCACATATAGTGTTTAAGCTTTCCCTTCATTGGCAATAGATTAAAACATTGAAACATCCACATAACTGTGAGGTTGTGCATTAAGTCAATTCAAATCCCCTTCCCACTAGACACTTGCTCTCAGGAATCATCAGAGAAATACTTCAAAGCATGGCTGACATCACTGAGTGATGATGTGGTATAAAAGAAAGTTATGGGAATAAATATGAAGCTGACTCCAAAACACTTGAGTTGAGCAATTCCTTATTCCAGGCTTCAAACCTCCCTGATTAAGCAATGGAAATCAATCATTTCCTCAGCATGAAGCTTGACCTTCAGAAAAGGGTTGAATGATTTGCTGCAACTTTATAAAGAGGTACAAAGAGACCTTCATTAATAGTCCACTCAGATTATAAGTCATGTTTTTTACTAAAGTGATCTTGAAAGAACCTTCAAAGGAACAGAGATCAGAATCTGATTAAAATAGCATCTGATTAGCCATTCTTGACTCAGTCTTTCCAAAATTTCCACTAATATATACCAATGAACACACAGAAAGAGATGAAATCTCATCAAAATATTGAGAAATAATAATGACAAGTCTTTCACTAGATTCTTGAAGGAAATTCCACTAAATAAATTCCACTACTAAATTCCACTAAATACATTCAACTGTACAGGTAAATAAAGAATCTCAAGTCTTAGAAAATTTGTGATTTAATGCCTAAGAGAGACCAAACCTGTCCCCCAGAAAGAAGGTAGGGAAACCCACTCTTCTACCACTCCATGAATCCTGATTCAAAGGCTCAGAACAGCCTTTTCTCTATATCTACACCCAAAATTATCAACTGAAGTGAATATTCAAATATACATTCCTGAGCCCAACCCAAGAAGTTTTAAGTAAAAATATATAGGTTTAGAATATAGAAGTAAGAATTTTCAGTAAACATCCTAGGTGATTCTGTGCCACACTAAGGTTTGAAAAACACTATTTTATATCATGATAATTCTTTTTTTAAAAAAGTAAAATTAAAAAAATGTAGTGTACAACTAATATAAATTCTGACCACATGAATATCACAGGAGTAACATTTCTGCTGAATTTTTCCCATCTGCCACCACCATTTAGCCCTTAGATTCTGTTTATATATAGATTTCATGAAGACTTTCTCTATTATTGTTGACATGGAGACTCCATGAGGAATCTTTATTTTTCAGTACTTCTAAGTAAAGCCCAATCAATCTGGCATTCAAGTCCCAAGAAATAATTAATTTCACATTAGGTTACAGAGAATAAATAAAGATTAAAAGATCATATGAAAGTATATGCCTTGATAGAAGATTTGAATTTGTCAGAGATCTAATTTAAGACCAGGAGTAGCAATTTCTTATTACCTAAGCTAGGAAGTGAGTTTGGTGGTAGTTCCACTCCAATTAACAAAATTAGAAGGGCCAGCTATCCCTTAGCTTTATAAAAAGGTTATTTGCCCAATCTTAATCATGGGAGAAAAAATATATATAAAGCCTTCCTCATGATCAAATGGGTTTTTAAAACCATGATCTACAGTCATGTATTGTAAAGACCCATCAAAAGAGCTAAGTCCCTGGGATCTTCATCTTTAGACCATATCCATACACTTTCAACTACAGTTGTTGTGATTTCACTGAAAGAGTATATTAGAAAATCCATCGAATGTAAAATTCTTGGTAGGACAAAGTATTAGCAAAACTTAAGATCATTTTTCTATAGCTCACCCACACCTTATCCATGCAGTCCTGGTTAAAGCATTTCAAACTAGTTCATAAAGATAAGTGCATCTGTAGGCACTCTGGAAAAAGAATGTTTACTGAGACAATTCTCAGGGATGGGTCACCCTGATAAGAAAGATTGTGATGGATTCTGAGAAAATTTCAGTCAAGTCAACAATATGGAGCAGTTGGAATGCCTTCGTTCAGGTTAGCTAAAGGGAACACTAGCTTGTGGGCAGGAAATGTAGTCAGGATACGTCAGTGACAGAATGTGCTATTCTAAATGAGAGTAGCATTTCCCTCCTTCTGCATTGCCCCCCCTCCCCCACTCCCACTGGTTGGCCCTGAAACCAAGAGGACCAGGAAGAGGTCTAGAAGGAATAAACACATAAACAAATGTGAAGCCAACCACCCCTTCCAAAACAACAACAAAAACTTACATCAAAACTCTGTATTTAGTAACATAATTAAAGAAGTAAATCAGTTTAATTTTACTTATTGTGGATGTGAATATTTTCAACAACAATCTCCAAAAGTATCTTTGGATCAATCCAACTAATCATTTGAGAATCAGAAGTGGAAATTTTAAAACTGGTTCATGTCCATGTGTAAGAAGATTTGTATTCATGAAAGACATGTAACTTAGATGAATTATATGTTTTCTCAGACTGGTTCAAGCATTGTCTGAATTTAAAACAGGCTCAAAATTGGTGCCTCTTAAATGTGAGTTGGGTTCTCTTTACTATAGAAAGACCTCATAAATCTATGTGTGTGTGAGATTAGTAACTGGGAATGCATAGTAAGTACCTGAATGAATAAAAAGGAAATATAATCTGTGGGGAGTAGGCAGAAAGGGCAGGAATACTTGTGAGGAATTAAGACCATGAATGTGTTTAAAACAGCACAACCTTTCCACGCCCCTTCAATTACAGTTGCAACCTACAACGCATCCAAAAAAAAAAAAAATGAGGTTAAATGGGGGGTATAGCTCAGAGGTAGAGCATTTGACTGCAAAAAAAAAAAAAATGAGGTTAAATAAAGAGCTGTGTTACAATTTAAAAGCAAGATTTATTGCTAAAAATGCTTTGAATGCCCTTAAATATATTTTGATGAATTTTGAGCCCCAGAGTCTGAATAAAATGCATAAATGTGGATATAAAGCAAAGATATATGTGCATATGATAAATATTTGCTTAAAAGTTAATTAGCCTAATTGGGGACATAAAGAAAACTTTCCTGGAGAAGGCACAATTGAGATTTCTCTTGAAATATCAGTAACATTTCAACATGTAGAGTTGACAGATTTCAGAAAATGGAAACAATGCAAGTACAGACATGGATATGGGAAAAATGGAGTCTAGAAAAGTAATTCTAAGGTAAGGCTAAAAATATGTATATGTGACTTAATTCAGTGAGGCAAAATAATCAAAGTTTGGGACCACTGGAAGCATGCAAGTAACCTGCACAGATTCTAGCTAATGGGCAAGGCTGCCCTCAGAAGGTAGCCAGCCAAGCTCTAGGCTCTGGAAGACCTACCAGCTTAGTCAACTGAATGGGTTAAAATGGAAGAATGCTGTAAGAGAGAAGCAGGGTAAGAGGTGAACTGGCTAGTAGAGCCATTTTAGTCCAGACACAGCAGGGAAAAATCAGCATCAGGGTGAAAAGTGATACAGTACATATTGCAAGTGGGAGAAGCTCCCTGGGAAATAAGCCTGCCAGAAAAGGTCAGTTTAAACCCTGGATTCCAACTCTCTTTGGTCCCATCTTGTTCATCCTAATGTAGCTCTGCTCAAGGATTCTTACTTGGCAAGATTCTTTGGAATAACCATGCTATTATATTTTTCCTATTACTATAAAATTTTAGTGACTCTACAATTTGTTGTCAGATCCATGAGCACGCTGGAATTAGAGTTACTATGAACTAATGATGATTATAATAATACAATAATGACTTTAGTATCAGAATCATTTGATTTTGGAATACAAGTGTTGGTTTGTATCAACTTAGTTAAAATTTAATGTAAAGTGGTAGGGGATGGGAGGGATGGGGTGACTGGGTGATAGACATTGGGGAGGGTATGTGCTATGGTGAGCGCTGTGAATTGTATAAGACTAATGAATCACAGACCTGTACCTCTGAAACAAATAATACATTATATGTGAAAAAAAAAAAGATAGTAGGAAGGGAAAAATGAAGGGCGGGAATCAGAGTGGGAGACGAACCATGAGAGACTATGGACTCTGAGAAAAAAACTGAGGGTTCTAGAGGGGATGGGTTAGCCTGGTGACAGGTATTAAAGAGGGCACGTATTGAATGGAACACTGGGTGTTATACACAATGAATCATGGAACACTACATCAAAAAAAAAATTTAATGCAATTCGATCATTGATTATAAGCCCAATACATCTAATCAATTTGTGCCTGGGGACAGTAATCTGGGTAGGATTCTTAAATTTCTTTTATCTCAGAAATATTTTCTTAAACCTCAGATCCCCCAAATTTTACTTCATTTCTTTACTCTCCTTCACAGGGAAACCTTGACAATAATTTGTCCACATGTTACATAATTCTTCAGTTTCAGTCAATCACAAAGGTCCTTCTATTCTATTTCTCAGCCCTCTTTTCCAACTATACATACCTCTCCTCCAGCTATATCCTTCGAATGGGCTGCTATCCTCTTTGCTCTGGGATTATTGTAATAGCTTCCTTACTGGTTCTACCTGTCTCCAGGCTTGCTCCCTTATAATCCACTTTTTAAACTGTAGCAAGAATAATATTTTTTTCTGAAACTTAAGACTGATTATGTCATTGCTTATTTAAAACTTTGTAATAGTTTAAACTTCTCAGTATACCACAGCAGGCTGTGAAACCCTGCATCCATCCAGCCAATTCTCTCACCATTAGCTTTTCACACTCTACCTTCTAGCCAGAGTTGTGTTTTACTTATTGGAACAGGCCATCCTCTCTCACCTTTAGCCCCTCCATAATTTGGAGCCCTTCAGCTCTTGCTACTCAGCCTAAATCCATCTGATTTTGTACCACTCGCTTAGACATCACGTCCTGCGGCCTCTAACACCCCGTATTTTCCACGTTATAGAGCTCACCACTCTCTGTTGTGATTGCCTCTTTATAACTCCACTAGACTCTTAATTCCAAGAGGACAGGAGCAGGATCTGTCTTATTCACTAGCGAATTTTCATCCCCTAATACCAGTATTTAGTAGGACCCAATAAATGTTTTTTAACTAAGTGAATAAAAGAGTGGTGACACAGAAAAGTCCTTAAGGTGTCAGTAACTCTATTTTGCTCAGCATCAGTCAAAACAATATCAATTCCAATGATGTGATGACATTTTAGAATATAATGACCATAAAGGACAGAGAACTGAGACAATACTTAAAACACACACACACACACAAACTATAAAGAGAAAGGCTCCAAATCACAACAAATGGTTTAATTGTATTTGTTTGCTTTGGATAAATCAAAAGACTTTTCAAGCTCTATTACAGTTATAAAAGATTCTAAATACTAAGTGTTAGACCTAAGAATAAGTAGGCTGTAGGGCGCCTGGGTGGCTCAGTTGGTTAAGCGACTGCCTTCGGCTCAGGTCATGATCCTGGAGTCCCGGGATCGAGTCCCGCATCGGGCTCCCTGCTCGGCGGGGAGTCTGCTTCTCCCTCTGACCCTCCTCCCTCTCATGCTCTCTGTCTCTCATTCTCTCTGTCTCAAATAAATAAATAAAATCTTAAAAAAAAAAAGAATAAGTAGGCTGTAACTGAATGTGAATAGGAACAAACACTATCAAAATCTTCCTTAAGAAATGCCATTAAAAGGTCAGCCTTGCTCTTTGCTTTCATTTTCTTTGGATTTAACAAACCAAACATTATTGCAAGCTGTTTCCCGGAAAGTAAAAGCAATCACTCACAACTCAATGTCCATTAAAGAAGTTTAACAAGTATACACTCTTACCATATGTCATATACTACTACCTTCACCCTAGTTTCTACTTTGATAACTTGTTTTTCTGTCTCCAAGTCCTTTTCAGTGGAGTTCTGACACAGGAGATAAAAGAATATAGCTTATTTCATCAGGAGTCTTGGTTAGATGAGGAATTAGGAAGCTACTCACCAATTAAAGAGTTTACACAAATTATTCCTGACCCAATACAATGAATGCTTGACTCTGACAGACGGTGCACATTCATTTACATTTTCAGTGACTTGGCCTATGGCTATCCTGATTGAGATGTTGCACTCACATACTCATATCTTACCTGCTCACTTTCAAAGATTGCCACTCAGTTCATGTACATCTGGGTAGGCATTTCCACACATAAGGACCTGGAAACAAACCTCAAGTTTTTCAAAACTTAATTTTCTCCTAAAACTTTCATTAGAAATCTAATTAGAAACTGGCCCTTTTATATCACCTTGTACCACATCATGAGAATAATAGCAGGTTTGTGCTGCACATATTAAATAATACCAGACATTATACACATAGTTTGGTTAAAACACTGCATATTCCAGGGAACAGTCTCAACCTTTATCTTGTGTTCTTAAAGCTATCGTGTCACCCATAGATCTATAGTGTCTCAAAGTTCTATGAGTATTATATAGAAACCTGCTGTTTGTGCTAATTAAAGATCATTGCTTCTGCTAACTTCAGTTATCTCCCATAACTCACACTTATTAGCGAACATATTCACTTATGTCCTAGGTGTTTGATTTGTAGTTAAACATTTTTCATACATTAGAGTTACAATAGTTAAAGTTACTGACCTTTAGAACCAGGTGAATTTGACCTGGGGTAGAGGAAGTTATTCATTCCTAGATTAAGCAAGCGTAATTTTTAAAAGCATGACAGTCAAACATTACAGAGCAGTTTGAAGCTTTGGGGAATGAAGGCAAGAGGATTTCAAATCTCTGTATTTAAATAAGGGTCTCATGGCTTCTGCACCCTGATTAAATTAAATCAGCTGCCTGTAAAACATACTCGCATGCTTAGCATTACCAATTTACTTTCTATTTGGCATGCTATGAAATGTGTCATATCGAAAATTGGTGTAATTCTAATTGACATTGACCTGTTTCAACTGTGGATTAGCACTTTTGCTTCAGTGATTGCATCACGAGTGTGAAATGCCTAATTGCTATAATTTTATTTTAAAATAGGTTGCAGCTAAACTAAACCGGCTAAAAACGGCAACCTACCCTTTGCCATGAGCCCTTATTCACTTAACTATTTACAAATGCAGGCTAGGAAACAATGTGGGAAGAGGTAAAGACAATTGGATTCAGATTCAGAATTCAGAACCTATTACTGGATTTGTTATGAACTTGTACGGCCTTGAATGAGACATGTTGTATTTGAAGACCTCACTTTCCACGTCTTTAAAATAATAGTTGGATTGAACTATTCTTAGTCCTTTATAGACCGAAAATGTCCTGACTTTCAATCAATTACTAAGATTGCATTTTCAAATTCAACAAGGAAATCACAATCTATTCTATTTCTTGAACATGGTTTATTCCTGCTGGAAGCTGTGCATTTACTCAAAGATCTGTCATTTTGATCATATTTTTATGCAAATTTTATGTGCATGTAATGATTATTTTAATACAAATAGATACTCTGGGGATAAGATTTAACTGGTTTATCAAATAATATTTTTTTAATTTGAATGTTTGAATGTAACATCCCTAAAGCCATTGCTGATCAAATGGCATCTAGTCAATTGACAAATTTCTAACACCCGATCCAAATAAATATCTGCCTAGTAACTTTTATTCAGAAGCAGGTTTGGATGTTTTGTTATTGTTTTTCTCATTGTTTTGACAACTTTTGTTGGCATGGTAATGATAGTGCTTTTGTTTCAGGGTGACATTGAAATGGATCTGCTTAAATAAATTAGCATTCCAGTATCACATTGACATTTGATTGGAATAACAAGTTCATGTCAGTGTGAACTGACCCAAATAATTCCACTAAAGTTCATGAAAAATACAAGGTATATTATTATGTATGCTTGCTACTAAAATGGGGTAGTAGTGTTGGATTGACATCCATTGCCCTACATCTGATCTTCTGTATGCACATGTGCTGAATATTAATAACATAGAGCAAAAACATAGGTAAAGAGAAGGAATAGAAGTGCTATTTTGTTCTTTATGAAGATATGATTACTGGCACTTTTTCAAAAAGCTATTTTCAATAGAGATTTTACAGGGTAAAATAGAAATCCTTTTACCTAGCTTACAAGACCGTTCATGTTCTGACCCTTGCCCAACTCTTCAGCCTTACTGTCTGCTATTTCTTCATTTCTCATTTTATCTCAGCCCTACAGACCTATTTTATTTATAGTTTTCTGAATATGTCTTGCTTTCATGCCTCTGAAACTACTTGCTATTTCCTCTGCCTAGTGTGTCCTCCCTTTCTTGGAAAAATCCTCTTATTCCTCTCAATCTCTGCTCCAACCTGACTTTCTTCATCCACTCTTTTATTTAAGCAGTATTTACCACGTACCTTCATGTACAAGAGTCTGGTGTAGAGGCTGGGAATGGTTCTGAAATCTTACAGTGAAATGAAATAAGCCAGCAATTTATAAATAGTGTAAGAGTTTGTGAAGGGGAAATATAAGCTGTTATAAAGAGGCACAAGTAACCCACACAGGTAGAGGCTGGGAAGGTACAATGGATGCTATGGTGTCCCACTCAGATTTCCCCCTCAAGACTGAGAAGACTGTTCACCCAACTTCTGGGAGTGTTGGTGTCAGGAAGACCTTCCTCTGATCTTCAGGGTCCTTCTAGGGGTGCCTGAGTGGCTCAGTTGATTGAGCATCCGACTCTTGGTTTGGGCTCAGGTCATGATCTCAGGGTCATGAGATCCAGCCTCAAGTTGGGCTCCCTGCTCAGCAAGGAGTCAGCTTGGAATTCTTTCCCTGTCCCTCTCCCTCCCCCTCTACCCCTTGCACTGCTTGCTTGCATATGCGTGCACTCTCTCTCAAATAAATAAATAAATAAATAAATAAAATCCTTAAAAAAAAAAGTCCTAGTTGGACTTAAAATCAAATTGACATGAGACAAGTTAACAGGTGAAAATAAAATTTAATAAGCATACATATGGGGAATCCACAAACATGAAATTCCAAAGATAACGAGGCAACATGAAGCTTATATGAGCTAAGGAGAGGGGTAGGGTCTGAGGATACAAAGGCGAGGTAGGCCATTGGAAAGAAGGTAAAAGGAGATGTTTTGCAGATCAGTTCCTTAGGTAAAGGGAAGTCTGTGTTAATAGCTCTCTTCCTGGTACAGGCCCTCCTTTCCAATGTAAATTGAGGACCCAGGAGAGAGCTTTCCCTGCATCTTCTGTTTTGTTTAGCTCAAAATAATGGTCATGCCAAAGTGGCCCATCTTGGGGCAGCCTGCCCTTGGTCCCTACATTGGCTTACAGCTGAAACCAGTTTTGAGAATTTCAAATGCCAAAGGGAGCTTCCTTGCCCAAATTTACACCCCTTTCCCTACATCAGTTCAATGTGGAATAAAAAGATACCAAGATCTGGCCCTTTTGCATCAATCTCTGGCTATTGCAACTTACAGTAGGATTATGAGAGGCCTCTGACAAAATGGGATCCCAGTGCAATTTGTGCCCAATCTAGTTTCTCCATGCCTTTTCAGATATTGATCCTGACAGCATTCCCTAATAAACCTCCATGCGCAATGCCCGCATTGGAGTTGTTTACCTGGGAACCTGACCAAAGACAGAGGAAAGAGTTATGAGAGGAAATTAACATCTGGTATAATAGTTAAAGGATGAGTCATAGTTAACTTGGTGAAGAAAGTCGGGAAAAATTCTATATAAAGAGAACAGCATGTGCAAATTCACAAGCAAGGGAGGGAAAGCGTGTTTTATTTTGTTCATTGTTTGACCATGAAGTTTTGATTACTTACAGAGGGTAAGGTGAGCAGCAAAGAGAGATGAAGCTAGATATTGCAGTGAAACCTGAATCTGAGGCCACCTTGATTTTCATAACAAGCATGGTAATCTTTAATAGGTATTCTTAAGTTCATATGATTGACTTACTGACCCTCCTTGTGTATCTATAAATCTTACATTTCTTTCTAGGAGGAGAAAAGAAAGCCCTTGCATGTCACAGAGCAGGAATTAGACCTCTTGCACAATCCTCAAGCACTGAAAACTGTAAGTAGCCACTTTTATATTAATCAGCATAATCTGTTTTATTGCCATTATTTGCTTTGAGCTAAAAATAAGTCCTTCTGCTATTATTAAAGAAAATAACTAAACCAAGCAGACAAAAATGAAAATGGAAAGCTGTTAGATCTCAGGATCACCAGAAATAGGCCTGTGGGTAGTTTATCCCCTGTCTCCAAGTATTATCCTCAAATTACCTTCTGAGCATCTTGGTTCCTCCATTTGAGATTGAAAATTACGTTCATCATGAAACTTATTCACTTCTTCCATAATTTCTTACCCACATCCATGGTATTTGTTGAAGTTTTCAATCTCTAGTGGTAGTATCATTGAATTTTTATTTATACTATGACACCATGATTATTACCACTTTACCGATCAGAAAAACTAAGGTTCAAAATGCTAAGTTGTTTGTCTGAGATCAGATCAGAGAGTTTACAATATAATTGTAATTATATATTACAATATACATATATATATACAATATATATATATTGTATATATATATTGTATAATGGGATTGTGTGACAGGTGGTGTGAGTCAAACTCCTTAGGAGGAGTCTGGGAGGAGGAGCCTTCAGCACCGCGGCACCCAGGTGTTTCTCAGCCCAGGCTTCCCCTGCGAGCTCGCGAGATCAGACTTCCTCCTGGAAATGCACCTGTAGATGCAGTGCCGGGGGCCAATTTGGCCATTTTCTGAGCTGCCCTTAATGCCCGGACCATCCCAACCCGTCTCCCTGCCCCTCCTTCAGGACCTGCACTTACTTCCTCACACGCCCACGTATACCGAAGTCACCCAGCACTCTGCAGCCTCCAGGTGTGTCCTGTTTGCCTTTCTGGGAAACCTCACCACACACCACCCACCTGGACCAGGTCCTGGCTGGCCACGCTCGCAGGCATCCCTCATGGTCTTCGAAAGGGAGAGGGGAAACTATTCCTTGTAATTATTTGGCTATCTCATGGTTTTCATCACCTCTTGCTCCTCCGTCGAAGAGCACTAGAAGTCCAACATAGAAATCAGTGGACGTTGATGATTGGGTCTTCAAAATAATGGGTAAGTTGCCTGACATCTCTACTTATTTTCTTTGGATGTAAAAATTGAGCCACCAACAGTGCCTGCCCCATAAATAGGGTCATTTTGAAAATTAAAAGTTTTAATATATGCAAAGCAGCGCCTGGCACATAGTAAGCTCTAAATAAATATTAATGTCATCATAAGTATCAGCTGCAGCAGTATTAATTGCCTTTTATGCCTGAAAGTAAGAAATTATCCATTGGATTGTGTAGTCCAGTAACTTAACACATTGACCTAATTAACACTATTTAATATAATCACCCCTAGTCAGTTTTACATCTAGGAGACAAGAGAACTTATATTGTTTTATAATTTATACTACTTTGTGAAAAAGGGTCTACAGATAGGATAAATTTGTTTTCTCTGGGAATCTATAGGTTCCTGGAGAGATGAGATTAGTTAATTCACCCAGAAAACTAAGACCTACATATATAGAACAAATTGTTACAGTTGTCTTCCAAATAAATTTTTGTTTTCCTGCCTCGACACAGACGATTCTATATGGCACTAAGGCATACTAATCTCACTGTAAGGAATCATACTCCTGTCCTTGACAAATGTCACTCATCCAGTCTGTTGGGAAACCAGTGACACGGTATGGACAAGGATAAAACACAAGGATAAGTTAAAATTGTCTAGATCATTGATAGTAGAAAAGATAGGGTAAAAAAAACACATTTTTCTAATATTTAAACTTCTTTTCATGATAAATTAACCTTACTAGGTAAATTATTTTGCTATAATTTTGGATATGATTTCCTGTTGGCTTATTTAGAATTTTCTCATTTACTATCATAATTGACAACCATCTATAGTTTAGTATTGAAGGTTTTTTTTCTTTTCAGGCTTTTTCTACCAGATTTACATTATAAACCATTAGATTGTTTTCTGTATTTCTTCATGCTCTGGAAGGATAATTATAGTATTAAAAATGTTATATTGAACTTAGAAGTTTAAATTAATGTCTTAAGCTATTTGCTCAGAGTTTATCGCAATATTTCCTTATAGTTTTCTATATCTATCATCTGTGTTTCTTTGAGTCAATTTATAATAGTGCTTTGAATACAATGCACAATTTTAGATACCGAATAGATCAGTCATAGAACCAATAGAATGTGTGATGTGTGTAAAATGTTTAAGAAATGGGCTCATATGATTGTGAGGGTGGGAAAAATCAAAATCTGTGGGGTAGGTTGGCAGGCTAGAAATTCAGGCAGGATTACTGTGTTACAGTATTGAGTCATAATTCCTTCTCCAGGAAACCTCAATTTTTGTCCTTAAGGCCTTCAACTGATTGGACATGTCCCACCTCATCATCAAAGGCTGTTTTCCTTCCTTGAAGCCAACAGATTGTAGATGTTAAACACTTCTATAGGATACTTTCACAGCCATCTCACAATATCCAGAATACTGTTTGGGCACCACAGCCTAGCCAAGCTGGGCCCCGCAGCCTAGCCAAGCTGACACATAGAATTTAATCATCAGTCCATATCCTGCTTTTTAGAATCAAACTGATGCAACTCTTCTTGAGCATTTTATCTTTAGCTTAGTCTTAGTTACCAATAAATGATCTGAAGTCTCAAAGACTGACAAAAAAACATGTTTATTCCTCACACACCCTGCCCTTGGGTAAGGTTGGCTATGGTTCCGCTCCATATTGTCTTCCTTTTAGGACCAAGGCTAATGAAGCAACCTCTAGCTGGAACACTGCCTGTCTCATGGCAGATGGAAAAAAGAAATGATGAACCCTATGCTGACTCTTAAAGTTTCTATTTATGTCACTTGTATTCAAAATGCATTAGCCACAGCAGGTCACTTGGCCAAGTCTGCTGTGGGGGTGTGGGAGGGGTTATATAACCCTCCAGCCAGGCAGAGCCTGGCAGGTGACATGGTCAAGCCTGACATCTATGAGACAGTGAGGTGTAATCCTCCCATAGGAAGGGAAAACAATATTATCCACCATACAGGTAATTTTCAATGTGTTATTACAAAGTATTCTCAAATATTTAAATAGTTTGACCTTTCTATAAAATTATTGTCAGCGAATGTTGACTATGCAAACAAGTACTTATAGAAAGTAATGTTAACTTCAAAGTATTTATAATAGGACAAGATTTTTTAAATGTTCTTTCTTTAAGGGATGAAAGTGGTTAATAGTTTTAAATTGATTCTCCTACTTAATAGTTTATATGCTCTGATTAATTTCATAATTAGTAAGTTTGGTAAATATTGGGCTTATAGAATTTAAACTATTCAAGATAAAGGTATCAAATAGTTATAGGTGTTGTATTCTTTCTAGCTCCCGCCCACCCAATCCTTAGTAATGTAACAGAAATGAGCATGGAGATATAAAAATAAGGGAAAATGCATTACTACTGAAAGCTAGGGAAAGTTCCCACTTAAATTCTAGAAAACGCTATATCTAACATGGACATTTTAGGAAATAACCCAGTGAGCAGATTGCTATTCACCTTCCAAGTTAACAATATGGGCCCTTTGGATAAATAGAGATTCTGTACCCCAAGGATAATGGCACAATTTTGGATGTGTGAGAATTATTTTTTTAAAGAATTTTTATTTATTTATTTGACAGAGAGAGAGAGCGCGCACACAAGCAGGCGGAGTAGCAGGCAGAGGGAGAGGGAGAAGCAGGTTCCCCGCTGACCAAGGAGCAAGATGTGGGGCTTGATCCCAGGACCCTGGGATCATGACCTGAGCTGAAGGCAGTTGCTTAACCAACTGAGCCACCCAGGCACCCCAGATGTGTGAGAATTATAAATAAGGATAGGATATGAGGAATGAAAAGAATATTTTACTTGAAGACCCTTTCGTTGCTGTAGAACACCGAATTTGAGCTGTGGCTAGCTGATGGATAGAAGGACTAGGTCCATGTCTTCAAACACAAAGCCTGTAGTGACAGGTGTGGCAGTGTTATCCTTAAGTGACAAGAGAATCTCTAATAGCATGAGAAATGAAGATAAGAATAATTTTAGGAATTATTACTGTCTAGGAAAAATGTAAGGAGGCTACATTGAGAAGGATGATACCTGAAGCAGCAAAGGGCAAAATTGAGGGGAGGGGGATGATGTAAAATTTACGACAGGCAATATATATAATATAGGCCTCCTATATTTCCTACTAAGGAACACTTATAAATTAATAAAGCAAAGATGAAGAAATATTACTGTGTGCATGCGTATACACACACACATATCACAGGAAACACTTCAAAATAGCAACTGCCCTTATTATGGCCCTAAAGGAAGCTGGGACCCGAATCACGTACTTGGCTCAGAGCTCAGTTGTGGATGTAATGATGCACTTACGTTTAGACAAGTTTCTGGTGTCATAGAAGTAAATCTACTGCCACTCTTACCAGAGTTGGTACCTCCTTTCTGGTATCTATCCAGGCAGTGGAAAGAGATATCTTAGGCCCTGTTCAGTGCACTCTTGCTGTCTGCTTCAAGATGGGAATCCACATATGTCCTCAACCTACATGTGGTTCTTGGCTTACGGCCCTGACCTACATATGTTTCAAGACCTCAGGCCCAAAGACTCTGTGTTCCTAGCTTGTCCCAAGTTATGTACCATGTGTCCCCATTTACTAACTTGGGTCTTCTGTCTCAGATGATGACTTCTCTTTCTAGATTTCAAAGGTGAATATGTATATGTGTGTGTATTTATTTTTTTTAAGAATTTTTATTTATTTATTTGACAGAGAGAGTGCATAAGCAGGTGGAGTAGCAGATAAAGGGAGAGGGAGAAGCTGTGGGGGGCTCAATCCCAGGACCCTGGGACCATGACCTGAGCCGAAGGCAGTCGCTTAACCAACTGAGCCACACAGGCGTCCCTATTTATTTATTTTTTTAAAGATTTATTTTATTTATTTTAGAGAGAGAGCATGCACATGCATGCATGCATGGGGGAGGGGCAGAGAGAGAGAGAAACTTTAGCAGACTCAGTGCTGAGCACAGAGCCTGACCCAGGGCTTGATCTCATGACCTGAGATCAAGACCTGAGCTGAAACCAAGAGTCAGTAGCTTAACCTACTCTGCCACCCAGGCACTACTATGTGTGTGTATTTAAATACAAAATAATTATGAGTTTGATGCAAGAAAAGAATATTTTATTTTACTTTATTTTATTTTTTAAGAAGGAAACATTTTAAAGTGTTCTCAACCTTCGTGACCCAAAAGGATCCAGTACTTTTTATATACATAGAGATGCCTTCATCGAACAAATGTTTCTCTCCTGTTTTATTCTAATAGGTGAGCCAAATTTGGCCTCTGTATATTGGACCCTAGCTTGTTTCTTTACCATATGCTAAGACCCATTAGCTCACATACCCACTAGTGCCAAACTTTTTACCCATCCAATCATTTAAAATATAGTCCAAACAGTAGATTTTTCCTTTGGAGTTCTCTGATCCGAAGATTCCCTGCCATGCTGCAGAGTGACATCACCTAGACATGTAAATTCCTCTCCGATATCCCTGCCCCTGGGGAAGTTCCCTTGCCCTCCTCCCCTTCCGAGTAGGGACTCCATGCTGTACCTTCTGGACAGGCTCCTGCTAAATGGCACTTCTTCTCTCTTGCAACCCTATCAAATCCAAGCTTCTGTTTTCATTATTAATTCCAGGATTTTTATGTTGACTCCATTTGTAAGGCCTTTTCTCATTTTTTCCAGATAGTCATTTTGTACAATTTAAGCATGTTCATATGGTTTCATCCAAAACCAAAATAAAACGAGAGTAGATACCTATTGAAAATGTGTTATGAAGAAAAAGCATGAGGAAAGCAATCTAGTTTTATTAATAACCAAATATGATTTAAATAGCTGTCTCTGATAGTAGCTGCGTGCAAATCAAATCAATAAAACAAAGTTTATTCTGTTGCAGTAACTCCACACAGAGATACAAAATTAACTTTCTCCTTTCCTGTATCCATGCAAAACACAAATTGTGAAAATTTACCTGTATAGGAATTTAATTATATGTTCAAATAAATGTATATTCTTTAAAAAAAAAAAAAAGACTTCAGGCAATACCAGATTTCTTTCCCTCCAAACAGCTATGAAATTTTGGCTTGTGCAGAGTTTATTTACTGCTTTCTTGTAATAAAAAGACAGTCTCAAAGAGCAACTTTTAAGTATTTTTGATCCCAAGATACCACTTCAAGCACAAAATATTCTGTAAATATCATAGGTTTTACAAATACTTGTTGCCAAGGAACAAAACTATCTTATGAAAATTTTATTAAACTGAGATTTCTACATATTAAAGGAGTGATTAGAATTATTTCTCAGGGTCATTATAGAACTCAAATTTTATACATTATTATCATTCTTATCTTTAGTGACCTGGCAAACACAAGATAAAATCGAGCATTTATTATTATATGAAACATTAAATAGCATACAATCTGATAATAGAACTTCTGATTACATAGAAATAATTTGCATAAACTGTAAGCTTACTGTTAGGAAAATGTATCTTAAGTTCTATATCATAATTATAATTCAGTCTTAAAGCTTGTATCAGGAGATGTTAATTCAAATGCTTCCAGCAGGCAAGCAGGTAATATAAATGCATAAGACATTATAGATTGATGAAAATCTAGTTACTTGGTCAAAGATAGAGTGCATTTCTAACTCAAAGGCATTAAAATTCTTTTTTATTATTACTTAATAGTGTTCTAATCCCCAGATCATCTGATATTATCACTGGCATCAGTTTGTTCTCAAGATTTCTAAAATAATTTCACATAAATTATTTCAACTGAATTTTACAGTCTCCCAAAATGCAGTTTATTTCCCATTATCTAATAATAGATGAGAAATTTAAGGTCTAGACATGTTGATTAACTTTCTAAGAATGCCATCTGAAATTATATACATAGACCATGTCACAGACAATATAGGTATGGTTCTGAGACTCTAGTCAGCCCTGACCTGGCAACCTTAACCACACCAGCAGCCCTCATGGAATCATACTGCTATTTTTGGACCACTGTCATTTTCTTCAGGTTGAAAGGAAAGCAAACCTAGTCAGAAAAAGGGGGGAAATGTAGGATGAGTGGAAGTTTGCTCTCAAAATTTGTGTTACTAAAGGATATGGTGAGGACACACTCCTTTGGTATACCTAAATCCTGACTGTGGAAAAGGATAGAGACATTAGTACAGCTACATTGTGAATGGAGCTGGGATTCAGAGGTCCAGAGTTTGATGATACAACTCTTTTGACCTAAGCTCCATGGAATTCTGTTGCATCCTGTTCAGGTAAATATCTTGCCGTGGAAACAGAGGTCACAACAGAGCTGATCTTACACTGACTCTGAAAGAACTAAGGAAATGGGAATCTAAGTGCATAGAATTCAGTACCTGGGACAGAAGCAACCAGAGTCACATAGCAGGCACTGCCTCACCAACCACCTGGCACTTTTCAAGAAATCAGCTGCATCAGGTCCCTGGGTGGCTCAGTCGGTTAGACGTCTATCTTTGACTCAGGTCATGATCCCAGAGTCCTGGGATCGGGTCCCGTGTCGGGTGTCCCTGCTTGGCAGGGAGTCTGCTTCTCTCTCTACCCCTCCCTCCTGCTTGTGATCTCTCTCTCTCAAATAAATAAATAAAATCTTTAAAAAAAAAAAGAAATCAGCTGCATCAAATGAATGGGTTATGTTTTTCCTCTTGGAGGGTAACATGTAGTGTGTAACTTTTAATTTGAAATTTTAACAAAAAGGATTTATTAAAAGATGCAGTCTTCTTACTTCAAGTCAGCATGCATATTCCAAAGGCATTTACTAGTTTTTTAAATAAATAAGGTATATGACAGAAAAAAAGTTACACAAACTCATTTATTCAGAAGTAAATTATAAAAATAATTTTTAACAATTCTTATGACCACTGAAAATCCTAAAACATGATTCAGTGGCAATATTCTGTAAAATCAAGAACAAGAGATTTCCTATCCCACTGTGTTTTTCAGAGGCAAAATGTAGATTTGGCTAACAATCTTATAAGCCCCCACAGAGCACAAATTAACATGAACATTAAGAATTTTGATGCAATTACCACAAACCTCTCTGAGCATAGACTAAAAGAAAAATGAAAATTTCTCCAGAGTACGCCTTATGCATTCACTATTGTTAATTTACTTGCTTGTTTTAAAAAAATCTATCATAAGTATATTCAAGGAAAAGTGAAATCAATAAGTATAATAGATTCAAATGTTTGGTCAGCAAGTTGTGTGCATATAATGAATCAAAGGGACTTCATTCTCCATTTCAATTATATGCTAAAAGATGTGGTTTGATGGTTAGTAAATAAAAGATATGTTTTTATCTTTGCAACGGAAGAATTCAAGAATATAAAATTTAATTAATATTCCATATAAATTCCATATAAATAATATATTCACATATATTAAAATATATATATATACTCATATAAATAATATTATTTTTCACAGAGAAATTAGTATGATTGGTAAGGAAATGGTAGAAGATATTTCTATACAAAATCACTTTATTAACATAGCATCATTTTCAATAAGCATACTAAGAAAACCTATTAACAATGTATAAATATTTATTTTAAGAAGTAAACATAAGAAATAGTAAAAATGTTAATTTGATTTTCTTCATATTTTCAGCCAAAGTTAAAAAAAATATCTCTAAGCAATTTAATCATATAAAGACAACTTAATAAAAACAAGAGTTCTATGAATGCATTATGCCCTGTTAGCTCTAAATTTCGTCTAAGCTGATGAAATACGTGTCCCAAGGAAATTTGGTTAGAATTTATCATTTTTTAAGTCCAGAAAATTTCAGCATTAAAAATTATTCCTCTAGTGACTTACTTTTTAAGAAAATAAAAACTTAATATTTACAAAGTAATACTTTCCAAATTGTTCTCCAGAAACCTCAGGCGCTCCAGCCAGTATAAAATAACCACATACACACAAACCAGTGAGTTGTGAGCAGCATATATTCAAATCCAAATACGCATAATACATGTGTATTTATAGGTTCTTATTATTTATAATGTTGACATATCCTCATGTATTTATGTTTTTTCTTTCATATACATATTTGTATCTATATTCTCATTATTGGTTTTTCGTAATTGCTAATTCTCTCTTGTATGTTTTAAATGAACTATCTCCCTGTTATCTCTTTTGTTCAAGAAAAAACTCATGAATAAATTTATATAAGAAACCTAACTTTTACATTTTTTTTCTGATTGTTTGTTATTTTATTTTCTTTTGGCCAGTTGATTTCTTTCTGTCCTGATCTTAAGCTAGCTTTGAATTTTAAAAATTGGGAGACTTTCAAAATGTAAATTTGATCTGGTTTTTAATATTTTTATTTACAAAATTAATAATTGTACAAAAATCAAAGAGTACTAAAATATATAAAATAAAAATAAAAATTCACAACTCTACCCTAACCCCACACTCCAAGTGTAAATGTTCTTGATGTCATGTGTATCCTTACAAACCCTCCCCCCTTGTTATGTTTTTTGGATAAATGTTTATATATGGGGTGTGTGTGTGTGATGTAATAAGCATTGAATCCATATTTACATACATATCGTTTTTACATTCAAAAACATACACTGGACAGTCTTTTCATGTTTAGTGCATACTAATCTATCTCATTTTTACAAAATTTTTTATTTAAATTCAATTTAGTTAATATATAGTGTATTATTAGTTTCAGGGGTAGAATTTAGTGATTCATCAGTTGCATATAACACCAGTGCTCATTACATCAAGTGCCCCCCTTAATGCCCATGACCCAGTTACCCCATATCCCTACCCCCATCCCCTCCAGCAACCCTAAGTTTGTTCCCTATAGTTAAGAGTCTCTTATGGTTTGCCCCATCTCTATTTTTATCTTATTTTATTTTTTCTTCCCGTCCCCTATGTTTATGTGTTTTGTTTCTTAAATTCCACATATGAGTGAAATCGTATGGTATTTGTCTCTCTGACTGACTTATTTCACTTAGCATAATACCCTCTAGTTCCATCCACATCGTTACAAATGGCAAGATTTCACTCTTTTTTTTTTTTAAGATTTTATTTATTTATTTGAGAGAGAGACACAGAGAGAGAGAGGGAACACAAGCAGGGGGAGTGGGAGAGGGAGAAGCAGGCTTCCCGCTGAGCAGGGAGCCTGACATGGGCTCAGTCCCAGGACCCTGGGATCATGACCTGAGCCAAAGGCAGATGCTTAATGACTGAGCCACTCAGGTGCCCCAAGATTTCACTTTTTTTGATGGCTTAGTAATATTCCAATATATATATATATATATATATATATATATATATATATATATATATA